>NC_045558.1:131928113-132228113 GCF_009769535.1 Thamnophis elegans | reverse complement strand
ATTTCTTCTTAGGGTTGAGAGTGACTGGCCCAAGGTAATCCAACTAACTTCATTTCAAGACAGGATTAGAAATCCTGGCATTAGGTTTCTAGCCTGGGGTTTAATCCTTAAAACAAACTGGCTCCTAAATAGTCAAATTAGTCAGGTGCAATCTAAATCATCTGAATCTAGTGCAAACATTTATGAATATGATATTCAGCACTTTTTATTTTCCCCTTATCATGTCCCTCTCACCTAAAGGATCATTATAGTGGTGGTGTTGATGAAGGCGAAAGATTAATAAAAATGGAGAACTTCTCATATATTACCTGTGGAATCTTATAAAGGTGCAAGATATCTGCCATGCGTGAGGTTGTATCAGAACCAAATCCCCCAATAATTCCTATTGCATTTTTCTCACTGCCACATTTGTAGTTTGGCACGAACACTTGGGAAGTGAAGAGCAGGTCCAAAACGGTGCGGTAAGTCATCTTTGAATCAGAGTAACTGTCAAAGATGTGGAATCCGAGAGTAGCGTTGGGTAAAATCTTGGGATTATAATTGATCTCATCAATAGCAAAGACCAAAGCTAGAATATGCTGGTAGAACTTGGTCACCACTCTGGGAATGGAGGACATTTTTGTTAGATGATAGTTTTAAACAGCGCAAAAAAATCGGTACGTTTAGGACATAGTAATGTCATTTTGAATGGGAAACTGTATGTGCCTCACTATACCAAAGGAACACAATTTAAGTAAAATTAATCAAATTAGCATCCTCTTTGAAAATGTATTGTGATTATCTTGGAATAATGGATTCAGGTTTTCATGCTATAGCACGAAACCTGTTTTGATCAGTTTTTAACCAAAGTCATCGATTTCTCAGAGCTGTTCTCAGTAGAATGGAGTTGTCAAAAGAGAATTTTAATTCCACTTTTTTTTCTTGAAAATGGAAAGCAATGGATGAATAAACTTTTAATGAGTCAGACTGCTGATTATTCTATCTCAGTGTTGATACCCTGAAGTGTAGTCATCCAGGACTTACGCTCGTTTATTCAAATAATTTTGTTCCTAACTGGCAGAATGGCTAAACCCATTCCTAATAAATCATCTAGGTTTTACCAGGTAAAGGTTCCCCTCGCACATATGTGTTAGTCGTTCCTGACTCTAGGGGGTGGTGCTTATCTCAGTTTCAAAACCAAAGAGCCAGTGCTGTCTGAAGACATCTCCGTGGTCATGTGGCCGGCATGCCTAAATGCAAAAGGCACGCAGAACGCTGTTAGCTTCCCACCAAAGGTGGTTCCTATTTTTCTACTTGCATTTTTACATGCTTTCGAATTGGTAGGTTGGCAGAAGCTGGGACAAGTAACGGAAGCTCACTCGGTTACGCGGCACTAGGGATTCGAACCACCGAACTGCTGACCTTTCTGATCAACAAACTCAACATCTTAGCCACTTAGCCACCACGTCCCTGTTAATAAATCATCTACACAGGCTCAAATCTGTTTCCAAATCTAAAACAGTGTCACTTATATATGAATATAAGGACTAATAAAACACATATCAAAAGGCTCTGAAAAGTTACAAAAAAGAATCAGTATGGGGAGGGAGGAACAGAGCAAACAGAATTTGGATTATTGAGGACAACAGTTGAACTCACCACTTCTGATCTTTTGTAGAAGGGCTAATAAGAAGAAATTTAACCCCAGTGTATGTGGTCCTGATCATTAAGCATCTTATTATATGATGATTTTCCAATATACTTTACACCTCATTTTTTTCTATTTTCAGATCATGTATTCCTTAAAAAGTTCAAAATAAACTACTTTGTGTTATATCGCTTTATAAATGTACCTCTGGCATAATAAAGTCTGTTCTTCCAAGTTCTTCTTCTATAAATAGAAGGCTCAAAATCTATGCATTATAATTGGAAGTCAGGAAGGAGATATAGGGATCTATGCAGATTTTGTGTCATTGTGTCCTTTTGGAATAATATTCTTCTAAGTACTAAAGTAGGACACAGTGGCTCAGTGGCTAAGATGCTGAGCTTGTCAATCAGAAAGGTTGGCAGTTTGAATCCCTAGCGCCGTGTACCGGAATTAGCTCCTGTTACTTGTCCCAGCTTCCACCAACGTAACAGTTCAAAAGCATATAAAAATGCAAGTAGAAAAATTGGAACCAACTTTGTTGGGAAGGGAAAAGCGTTCTGTGTGCCTTTGGCATTTAGTCATGCCGGCCACATAATCACGGAGAGGTCTTCAGACAACACTGGCGCTTCAGCTTTAAAATGGAGATGAGCACTGCCCCCTAGAGTCAGGAATGACTAGCACATACAGTATGTGCAAGGGGAACCTGCCCCTTTTATGTACTAAAGTAGATCACAGCTGAATTTCCAAGTATTATGTTGATAATATGAGAAGGTTGTCTTCACAGTATAAAGCATTTATAAACATTTCACTTTATTCTCAACAAATGACTGCTATCCATATTGATCCATGCACCCATGCACCCATGCACCCATGCACCCATGCACCCATGCACCCATGCACCCATGCACCCATGCACCCATGCACCCATGCATCCATGCACCCATGCACCCATGCACCCATGCACCCATGCATCCATCCGTCTTCTTTTTTTGAAAAGTTTTATTATTTAAATTAATCAAAAACACACAAAAAAGAATCATCTTTCGTTACATCTTGTAGAAAGCGTGTTGATTGGTTACAAATACATTTCGTGTTAGTGATAGTAAAATACATAAATTTTAAAATGTACAATTCAATTTGAATTAAGTATATGTAATGATTGTGGAAGAAATGCACGAAATGCATTTGTAACCAATCGACACACTTTCTACAAGATGCAACAAAAGATGATTCTTTTTTTGTGTGTTTTTGATTAATGAAAGCATCTATCCATCTTCTATTGATAATATGAGAAGGTTACCCCACTGTGAAGTTTGAACATTTCATTTTATTCTCAAATGACTGATATCTATATCCATCCATCCATCCATCCATCCATCCATCCATCCATCCTATTAGAATTAAATACTTTGCAAACAATCAAATAAACATTAAAAAGAAAAAGTATATGCTAGTGTGTACACTGGGGGTGATAAAAAAACCTCTTACATTGGGATGCTAAGTGACTCCTGAGAAGGGTGTTTGTTGAACAAAATATTGAAGAAAACATAATGGATATGAGACACTATCCCACCAATGAGGAAATCACCTGGTTCATACCATTCATGTGGGATATAGAGAGGATCTTGTCCATGGCATGAAAAGGCATGTAACTTGTTCACCACATTGGGGAGAAAGAGGAGAAGAAACAGAGCCAGCATCACTCTCATTCTGATGACAATGTTCCCTCTGGACATTAATCCTTCCATTTGTCTCTACTACATTATCGCAACTGTTGGCCAGATTTCAATTTGAGTGAATAGATGACCGAGAGCTTTGTTTCCCAAAGCACCTTGCATTCTCTCTATCAGAATATCTTGCCTTCAGAAATTGTGGGTCCTCCATCACTGGAGGCTTTTAAGAAGAGCCACCTGTCTGGAATGGTACAGAGTCTCCTGCTTGAGCAGGGGGTTAAACTAAAAGACTTCCAAGGTCCCTTCCAACTCTGATATTGTATGTTCGATGTTCTTTCTGTCCCTCAAATTACAAAAGAGAACCAACTGAGAATCAATATTTGAAATCTGATTTGTGCATTATGAGAGAGAAGCTGGTAAAAATAACAGAACCTTCCTATTCTCCTGTCTATTGAGAAAATGCCAGGGTGAATATAAAACATTTGATTTAGTTGATTCCTCTTCTAGAAAGCCTTTGGAGGTTTTAGCACTGAGGAATATTATAGTGATTTTTGATAGTTATATGGAACTGTTGAAGCATTCGTTGCATAAATTCTATTGGGACTTGAAAGCCCTACAGGCTGTTAAGTACACCGATCAATTCTGAAAGTCCAAAATGAACAACAGAAGTAATAAACAATTCAATGAAAGAATGAGGGGAGTCAACAGCTTCAGGCTTCCCCCTACTCTTCCAAAGTAAATGAAATAAAGACAAAAACCAAATCACCAGCTCAGAGATTGGCCAAGACAAACATTTCTACTCAAATTTGACTACTTAAAAATGAATGAAAGGAAGCAGTAGGGACAAATTTGACTCAAAGAACGTTTGATCTTACACACACACACACACACACACACACACACACACACAGACAAACATACCCCAGTGGTGGGTTTCAAAATTTTTTAGAACCTCTTCTGTAGGTGTGGCCTGCTTTGTGGGAATGGCTTGCCAGCCATGTGACTGAGTGGGAGTGGCTTGGCAGTCATGTGACTGGGTGGGCACGGCCAACTTATAAAATGTGGTGAAACTCACTTAACAACGCTCTTGCTTAGCAAACAAAATGTTGGCTCAGAAACTCTGGCATTTGAAGCACACAAGTCTTAAAGCTGTCAAGTTACGAGACCCTTGCACCCCTAACCCTTTAGGGAAAAAAACCCCAGGGGTGTTCAAACTTGACAGCTTTAAGACTTGTGGACTTCAACTCCCAGAATTCCTCCTCTTGCTCTTCATCTTGATGATGTGCGGATGGACGGGGGGAGGGAAGCTGGAACCGGTTCTAAACGGCACTGTAGATTTGTGGAACCTCTTCTATAGAAGAGGTTAGAACTGGCAGGAACCCACCCCTGACACACAGACACACACACGACAGATCTCCCCAAACTGGGTCCTTGAACTCAGTGGCTTTTATAAAACTATAAACAAACTATAACACTCATATTGCTTTCCTGTTATTTGGAATCATCAACTGGTTATCCATGTTATTAAAAAAAACACTTTTGATACAAACCCCCCACAGTTAAAAATAATGCTATGATAAAGCAGCATTCTGTTGTTCTGTTATTCCAATACCTGCTCAACTTACATCCCAAAAGAAAGTGAAAGAAAGTGAGAGGGATGGAGAAAAGCACAACACACCAAATACATAATTAAAAAAAAAAAGTGTCAGGTTCACGTGCCTGAAAGCAGTCTTGAATAAAACTGTAGTTTATTTGAAATAGTTGCTGGTTATTTATTTGTTTATGTATTGATTAATATGTAGGCAAGGGAAACAACTGATTATATGAATTGATGCCATCGTCAGCTCTGAGTGACTACATTGGGGTTTTCGGGGGGATTGGTCTCCAGCCTTCAGGTTTTCTATGGCACCCCTATCACCACTGTAATAGAGTCCATCCATCTTGCCGCTGGTTATCCTCTTCCTCGCTTTCGGAACAGAACTGAATAACTGAGTTGGAAGGGACCTCAGTGGTCTTCTAGGTCAAACCCAGCTTAGGCAGGAGAACCATTTTTTTAACCCATTTTTGACACATGGTTGTCTGGTCCTTTCTTAAAAGCCCCCCGTGTTGGCGCACCCCAGTGGTGGGATTCAGCCAGCTTGCATCTATTTGGGAGAACCGGTTGTTAACTTTCTGAGCAGTTCGCAGAACCGGTTGTTGGAAGAAATCTAATTTTGTTTTTTCTACTTTACAGGGCTAATCCTGTAAGGGAGGCAGGAAGGAAACAGTCTGGTGTTGTTTCTAGCCTAATCTTTATTGTCCTGTTTACAGAAACTGCCTCTCCGGTTAACCCTTCTTACATTGTAATAGCTAAAGCGAAGTGTCCATCGACCTGAGTGATGTTGAGTTGTCCATGCCCACACGGTCACATGAATACCAAGCCACGCCTACCCAGCTGGTCATTAGGGCAGAGAACCGGTTGTTAAATTATCCCACCACTGGCACATCCACAACTTCTGAAGTCGTTCCACTAGTTGACTGTCAGGAAGTTTCTCCTTAATTCCACATTGCTCCTCTCCTTGATTAGTTTCCATTCATTGTTTTTTTTTTTTGTCCTACTTTCTGGTGCTTTGGAAAATAGTGTGAGATAAAAACCCAATTATTAAATCCCCACAACACGGAGACAAGTCTGGTTCACAATTCAAAAAGGTTTATTTTACAGAAAAATAAAAAGCGTTTGCAAAGGCGGCCTCCAAATCTCTTCCCATGGATCTAGTACAAGGAGAGCAAAGAATAGCATTCAAACAATATATTTTATACACTCTACTCCTAAGAAACTCTCCCCCTCCTGCTCATCCATTTAAGTCATTTCTTTCATCATTCCATACTCCAAAGGGTCAACATGACATTTTCTTGAGAGGCCCCTGTCTCTTAATTGATTTTTTCTGGTGCCTTTCATCTGAGCAGATGGCTTCCTATCTAACTTGTATGTAGGCTCTGTAAATGGCTTGGAATAACAAAGGTTGTCTTATCCTGTTTACTGAACACATTTTGTGGTTAGCAAAAGCACAGTAACTTATTGCACATTGTAGGCAAGAATATAATGGCTTATATATTTAACATTGTAAAAGAATAAAAAAGTAACCTTTTAACATTTTATTAAAAAGTAACTTAATGTTATTTCCTTCAGTAGTGTCAATCCCGAATTTGGTTTGGATGTGGGATTGTTTGTATCCAACATGAATTCAGTTTGACACGGTTTGGAGCTGAGGGAGGATAGAGTCTTCAGTCATAACATCATAGCTAGCAGATGAGTCAAACACATTTCAATGGTTGGCTGAAATATGGTGGATTATTCAAAATATTCTTAAAAAGAGGATAAAGTTTACTCCTCAGTTATTCTTGTTAGTTATAATTACAGATTGTACAGTTATAGAGACTAACTTGATTATGAATTTAACAATGACAGCAAGATTGTTGGTGATGCAGTACTGGCGCAGCCTACCTGTGGAACCTTGTAAATATCCAAGATGTCACCCATTCTTGAGGCGACAGAGTAACGAAGTCTACCAATAACTCCAACTATATTTTCAGACAAGTGACATTTGTAATTGAGGACAAATCTCTGTGATTTGAAGAGCAGATTCAAAGTGGTTCGATACACCATGCGGGATGTATAGTAGCTGTCATAGATGTGGAAACCAAGAGTGATATTGTCCAAGAAACAGGGATTCTTATTTATCTCATGGATAGCATAGACCATGGCTAGCACATGTTGATAAAATTTACGCAGCACACTGCAAAGAAAGGGATTAATATTTTCATGTAATAATTCATTATTTGAAATATATAATGCCTGTATGCAGAAATGGAATCATAGCTTTTAAGAAGACATAAGGAAAATAAACAAAAAAATAAAGTATGGTCTTTTACTTTTCTGAGGTATTTAATCAATGTTCAATATCTTACAGAGTCATATTTATTATGTACCAAATTATATCTATTGCCCAATGTGGGCAATTCCTAGACATGCAATTGAAAATATGAATATAGCACAAAAACAGGATAGAACCACCTACAGACAACTTCTCACTTCCGAAAGGGGGGTTCTACAACTAAAATCTTTAGAGGTATTGAAAAAGGAGAAGGTAGTTCAAACATGGTTCCAGTATGGCCAATTACAGGCCAGGTGGAATATAGACCAAAAAACTGGTTTTATCCAAGTTGAGAATAATTTGTTTAAACAAATAAGAGATCAAAGTTTAATGCATATAAAGAGGATATATAATGTACTAATACAGATGGATTCGGAAACAGAATTAGTTAAAGATTGTATGATAAAGTGGGCTCAAAATATTGAAGAACCAATAATGTTGGACATATGGGAAAGAATATGGGAAAGAAATGTAAAATTCACACAAGCACAAAACCTGAGAGAAAATTTTTATAAGATGTTTTATAGATGGCACTTAGATCCTAGAAAGCTGGCTTCTATGTACCCAAATGTACAGCCTAAATGTTGGAGATGTGGTTCTCTCGATGCTACATATTTTCATATATGGTGGACTTGTCAAAAGATTAAGGCATTTTGGATAAAAGTGTGGTGGATTATGCAAAATATCTTTAAAAGAAGGATCTTTAAAAGAGAATTTCACCTGGTTGGTGCCATTCATGTGGGATATAGACAACTTCATGCTCAAGGCACATAGGATTGCATATTTTGCATACTATATGAGAGAGCTCAAGTAGTACCATCATTAACATTTTCATCTTTTAACAATATTTTTTTTGCTTTGGATAAAAAAGAAAAAAAAACTACAGTGGTGTTTTCTTGTGGCTGACTATTGATTTTGTGATATGCATCAGAGGTGGGTTCCTACCAGTTCGCACTAGTTTGGTAGAACCTGTTCGTCAAATCTATCGAACCGGTTAGAGGAGGTTCCACCAGTGGACCCGGAAAGCGGGCCACACGTACAGAAGAGGTTCCCAAAATTTTTGAAACCCACCACTGACACCACTGACACACACACATGCACACGTACACACACAGACAGACTCACAGAGAGAGAGACAGAGAAAGAGAAAGAAAGGAAGAAAGAAAGAAACAAAAAAAGAAAAAAAAGAAAGAAAAAGTGAGAGAGAGATGAAAGAAAAAAGGAAAAAGGGACAGAGAGACAAAAGGAAGGAAGAGAGAGAGAGAGAGAGAGAGAGAGAGAGAGAGAGAAAACACATGGCCGGCAAGCCACTCCCACCAGGTCACATGGCCAGCAAGCCACTCCCACAAAGGAGGCCACACCCACAGAGTAGGTTCAATTTTTTTTTGAAACCTACCACTGATGTGCATCTACCCAATATTTCCATCTTGTAAGATTCCCACGGTATGGAATCCTTTCAGCTCCCAGCAAGATAGACTTTGGTGAAAAATTGGCTTAAGTATAAAGTATGGAAAGTATCAATGTTCCATCTGACAGGCATCTACCTGTTTCTCATTCCTAATCTTGCTTTTAAGAGTACGGCAGGATTTATATAAATGTTTTTGGTGACTGCTGTTTTTCTTCTCTTTCTCTGTTAATGGCTTCTAGAAAAATCACAAGAGATTTCATTATGCTAACAAATGACAACGCTCCTGATAATTATGGACAAGATCATTATTACTGAGGGACTCTGCACAGCTGTGGATACATGAGGCAAATATAATCATAGTTTCTTACAGGGCAATAGCAATAGCAGTGGACTTATATACCGCTTCATAGGCCTTTCAGGCCTCTCTAAGCGGTTTACAGAGAGTCAGCATATTGCCCCCAACAATCTGGGTCCTCATTTTACCCACCTCGGAAGGATGGAAGGCTGAGTCAACCCTGAGCCGGTGAGATTTGAACCGCTGAACTGCTGATCTAGCAGTAGCCTGCAGTGCTGCTTTTAACCACTGCGCCACCTTGCCTTTGCCCAGAAATGGAAAAAGAAATTAATTCCAAGCGAAGATGAAATAATAAGAAAGGTTATGGATTGGGCTGAAATGGAAAATCTAACTAAAGAAATCCAGGGAAAAGAAGAATCAGAATTCTACCAGATAATGGGATAAATGGTATAGGTGGATGGAGGAAAGAAACAAAAATCAATGAAGGAATATAACAAAACTCAAAAAATAATAGTTATGAGTAAAATAAGAGGGTTAAGAATGGTGAAATCCAAATGAAATACAATAGAAGGGGAAATAATATAAGGTGAGAGATATCGATTGATAATTGCTATTAGAAAGAAGAGGAAGCTGTTCATATTGTGTAAATATGGTGTACATCTAAGTTTTGTTTGTGTGTATTTTACATGTTTGTTGATAAAAATCTTTTTAAAAAAATCATAATTTCTATGGGTAGTAGGATTGGAACAGCAGAATTATATATAAGATAGCCAGCCAAAATTATAAAAGTGTAGCTGCCATGATAGAACGATGCTTTACTATTTCACATAATCAGATACAGCTTTTTGCAACTTCTTGGATAAGTTGTCAGACCTGGAAGCCATCTTTTATATTGGGCTTTCAGGCCTGCTGTGGGAAAATGGGAGGGGAGGATTATGTGGAGTGTGAGAGATATAGTCAAAGTAACATTCCTTTCTCAGAGAGTCAAGGACACCTTGCCCTGCAGCTGCGATGATGTAATTGGAAGGCACCTCTAGTTTTGGATGGTGCTTGATTGGAACATGTGATGGACATGTGGATGCTTGACAGGCACTTGAACTTTCTTTTGTGGGGGGAAACCTGGAAACTTTCAGATTTGGGTTTTCCAAGATGTGCCAAGATGCCATATCTAATGTGGAACTGTGAGGAAACTCAAGCCTTGGAGTCTTCTTTTGTTGGGGGTATAACTTGGAACCCTGGCATAGGTAGCCAAATATTTAACCCTAGTTAAAATTAAATAAACGAATCCAAATTCGTAAGTAAGTAAGTCTGATCAGTTATTAAAAGGCTTTATTAAAAATTCTAATTTCCAGACATTGTGAGAAGAGAGCTTTGTTAGACCGCGAGGTGGAGCGGCGGGGGAATCAGAAGAGTATGGTACTTTTATTATTGATTATTATAACTTTTTATTAAAAGGCAAAATTTCCTTCACCAGATGGATAGAAGGGCTAGATTGACCTTAATTGGGATTCAATTATTTTATTATTGGTTCTGTGGGCATGGCTTGGTGGGCGTGGCTTGGTGGGCATGGGAAGGAAAGGATGCTGTAAAGTCTCCATCCCCGCCCTACTCCAGGGGAAGGATACTGCAAAATCCCCATTTCCTCCTGATCAGCTAGGACATGGGTGGCAGAGAATAGATGGGGGCAGTGCCAGTCAGAAGTGGTTCTCTGAAATACTCAAAATTTCCACTACTGGTTCTCCAGAACTGGTCAGAACCTGCTGAACACCACATCTGGATGAGACATTGGTAGGATGGCGAAAATAAGTAAGAAAGGCTGGCCTAGAAATGCATAAGAATAGGTAGAAAGTATTTATTTCTCAGATTGTATTCAGCTTTGCTGCATTATACAGGTACAGACTTCAAAAGCTATTTTCCTCCTTGTTTCTTATTAATTGTCCTTTGCTATTAAGGTCAGGCCTCAAAATGATGATATAACATTTTGGAGCAAAGATGCAACCCAGTAATCCAGTGCTGGAAGCCAAGATGGAGAAGATCTCCACAGCCACCATATATTTCCCTTTGGTATTTAGATAAGTTGGGACAAAAGACAACCAGACACTGCAAAAGACCAACATGCTGAAGGTGATAAATTTGGCTTCATTAAATGTGTCTGGCAGTTTCCGAGCAAAGAAGGCTACCATGAAGCTGATGAGAGCCAGAAAACCCATATAGCCCAGAATGTAGTAAAACATGTTTCCTGATCCTTCATTGCATTCCAATACAATTTCTTCAGGCAGAGTTGTCATATCTAAATTTAGAAATGGAGGATCAGTACCCAGCCATATCACGCAAATACTTGTTTGAATAAGTGAGCCACACAAAACAATAGCAGATGCAAATCTTTTCCCCACCCATTTCCTTATTCCAGCTCCTGGTTTAGTAGCCATGAAAGCAAGAACCACTATAGTTGTTTTAGCTAGGACAGAAGAAACAGCCATTGAGAAGATGATCCCAAATGTAGTTTGTCGGAAAAGGCAAGTCAGTGACTGAGGGCAGCCGATGAATAACAGAGAACAGAAAAAGCAGAGAAGGAGTGAAATAAGGAGAACGTAAGTGAGAGTTTGGTTGTTTGCTTTGACAATTGGAGTCTTCCTGTGCTTAATAAAGATTCCAAGCACCAAGACTGTGGTTGAAGAAAGAGCAAGAGCCATAACAGACAAACCCGTGCCTAAAGGATCAACATAACTCAGGTAATTTAGTTCCTTGGAAAGGCATTGGATTTTTTCTTTGTTAGGATATTGATCTTCAGGGCATCTGAAGCAGTCATTCATATCTTGGAGAAAGGGAAAGAAACAGAGAAAACATAAAATTCACGAGAAGGGGCCAACGGCCTTGTAGATTTGATCTATATTTTCTCATACCATGATGCAATGTTATTAGTTATAATACAATGCAGTTAATTATTAGGGCACTTCCAAAGTATTCCTTTAGTTTAGGACATAACCTTGCAAGTGGAATCCCTCTGATCAGCTTTTCCTGAAATTCCCAAACTGGTTTTTAATGGATCATTTGGTTGCAGTTGGCAATTAGTTAGTTAGTAACTGGTTGAAACACAACACAAAACACGAATCCAGTTTTCATTGAAGAACATTTCCAACCCTTTATGCCTTGCGCTATAATTTTAAACATCTCCATGGCATCGAAAAAAATGAATTCTACTAACCAGAATCTGAATTCTAGAGCAGTTGAGATAGGAACTACTATTAATAAAACTTGAAAGCATTTAATTTAACATTTTAGCTACTAGTTTTTTCATCCTCCCAGTGTTCTATTGACTGTGACCTCTGATTACAGGGCACACTGAACCACAAAATGAAAGTAGCCTGGTGCATTATGCCATCACTGCTTAAATGATGATTCAGTGTATTTAGATAAACTATGATGATGTCACAAAGCAAAGAAGCAAATTATATAATTTGTAACAGTTACATCAGGTCATCATAAAGAGTCAATAGGGAATTTTCACCACATGGATGAATGGTTGGTTCCAGAGGTGGTATTCAGCAGGTTCTGACCAGTTCTGGAGAACTGGTAGGGTAAATTTTGAGTAGTTTGGAGAACTGGTAAATACCACCTCTGGCTGGCCCCGCCCCATCAATTCTTTGCTTCCTAAGTCCCAGCTGATCAGGAGGAAATTGATATTTTACAGTATCCTTCCTCTGCCATGCTCATCAAGCCACACCCACCAAGCCATGCCATACCCACCAAGCCACGCCCACAGAACCAGTAGTAAAAAATATTGAATCCCACCACTGGTTGGCTCCAATCCTACAGGTCTTTAGAAGGGTAGATAAGATGTGACACCTCCCCCCGCCTAGGATTTGGATCTAGTTGATTGGAATTCCCAATGTGTGGGTTATAGAAGTTTTCATTTTTCTTTATCATTTTATTGCTTGATATGCTTTGATGTCTTATGTTATTCAATTCCAATTATTCCAGGTTTTTTGTCTTTTGCGCACTGTTCAGAGTTACATAGTTTGGGTGATTATGTGACGTAGTTTAGGTAAGTGCATAAATAAATTTGGGAGGATGAGAAACAGTCATTTAAGTTAAGAACCAATGAAATTATATAATAAATAATTCTGGAGCCAATGCATATCTCTGTCCAACGTATGCCCTTACAGCTATTTCCTTAGCGATATATCCTTGGTTATTGCACACGGGATTCAATCTTATGTTTTCATGAACATTAATGAGCAGCAGAAGCAAGAGTTTGTCAATTGTAGTGTATTCAAATTTATATCACAGTTTAGATTTAAATATGGTGTCGAAAACTGACCTAAAGTCAGTAAATAAAAGGATTGCTCAGATTTGTTGGTACACTTTTTCAGTAGGTATTGTAGCTCTCTAGGATGTTCTAACATTGATCAGCCTGCTCTAAACTCTGCCTGTTCCTTCATCAAAGTATCTTCAGATTCAAGCCAGTCACTTAATTTATCTTGTAGATTTTTAGCCTACATTTTGTTTAATCAGACAATATAAATTGAAAGATGCTAGCAACACGGTTTTAGTCATAAGTGGGGAGAGATAGATACTAGGAAGGAAGAGAATAATAATAGTAATATAGTCGTAGTAAATTATTGATAGTGTTGTGGGAATTAGTTGTTAAGCAGAGTGATGGCATTCGGGAAAAAAACTGTCCTTGTGTGTGATTGTTCTGATGTGTAGTGCCCTATAGTGTTGTTTTGTGGGTAGAAGTTGAAACAATTTATGTCCAGAATGTGAGGGGTCTGTGGATATTTTCACAGCCCTCTTTTCTTTTCATATTCCTGAATATGGCGGCCAATTGGGAAGAGAGATCACTTCCAGCTCCAAATTCAGCCATCATTTTTCAGGTACAGAAGCAGAATGAACTTTGATTATTTATGAATGATTTTTGCACCATACATTCTTATAACTCATATCAAATGTGTAGCACAAGAGCGAGGTGGCGCAGTGGTTAGGGTGCAGTACTGCAGCCACTTCAGCTGACTGCTAGTTCTGCAGCTCGGTGGTTCAAATCTCACTGGCTCAGGGTTGACTCAGCCTTCCATCCTTCCGAGGTGGGTAAAATGAGGAGCCAGATTGTGGGGGCAATATGCCGACTCTGTAAACCGCTTAGAGAGTGCTGAAAGCCCTATGAAGCGGTATATAAGTCTAACTGCTATTGCTATTGCTAATGGGAAGTATTGGTATATCTTCCTCTTCCATCCTGCCATACAATAAAACTAAATTGAAGACATATATGTTTTGTTTGTTGTTTACAACGTGATGTTCCCTACCTGTCTTGTTAGAAATCTTTCCCGATGGACATTCAGCACAACCATAGCAACAAAATGGTTTCCCTTCTTTGCTTTGTCTGCTATAGCCAGGGAGGCACTGGGGGTTGCACAGGGACAAGGGCACAACCTGTCCATGGTAAAGAAGAACCCATTTTAGTCACACAATTTACGCCTCAACTGGGTGTGTTGTACTCAAATCAAATCATCATGAACATTAGGGTGATTTTGTGCCCAAAATATTGCTAACCCATGAAGAAAGAGAATCTTAGCTTCCCAGATAGCAAGTACTTAAATTCTACAAGATGCTATGGATAGAAGAAACACTGATTGAATACTCCCTTCTAGCTTTCTCTACCCAGGCCTGAGGAGAGGGGGATGAAGCCGGTACATTGTTCTGTGGCCCATGGAGCTCAAAGGGGACCTAGAAAGTGAGTTTTTTTTAAAAAAAAATTACAAAGCCAAATTTTTAAAAAGAAAAGCAAAACAATATTGGATACATACTTCATGCTCTATACTTTATGCGTCTAGCAAAACCGTCTTGCACAGTGGTGGGTTTCAAATTTTTTTAGAACCTCTTCTGTAGGTGTGGCCTGCTTTGTGGGAGTGGCTTGCTGGCCATGTGACCGGGTGGGAGTGGCTTGCCGGCCATGTGACCGGGTGGGAGTGGCTTGTGGCCATGGGACTGGGTGGGCATGGCCAACTTGTAAAATGTGGTGAAACTCACTTAACAATGCTCTTGCTTAGCAACCAAAATGTTGGCTCTAGATGTTGGCATTTGAAGCACGCAAGTCTTAAAGCTGTCAAGTTACAAGACCCTTGCACCCCTAACCCTTTAGAAAAAAACCCCCAAGGGTATTCAAACTTGACAGCTTTAAGACTTGTGGACTTCAACTCCCAGAATTCCACCTCTCGCTCTTCATCTTGATGATGTGCGGACAGGTGGGGGGAGGGAGCTGGAACCGGTTCTAAACGGCAGTGTAGATTTGTGGAACCTCTTCTGCAGAAGAGGTTAGAACTGGCAGGAACCCACCCCTGGTTTTGCAAACTTGTTTGACATAACCTTTATTAATCTGAAACTCAGTGGACAGTTATTTACGTAATTTACTGAATCTTAATTTCATTACTTATTTATTTAAGTTTGCAAGTTTAGTTTCATTTCATTTATGAATATCTTTTATATTTCATTTCAGTTTATGAATGGTGTAGATGATGGGGCTCCTATTAGTCTTGTTCCAGCACTTAATAATCCTCTCGGCAGCCTTATCTCTATCCTGTCTTGTAAGGAAGCTGATAAAGAGATACCAGCATAAATTCCTAAGGTTTTCAACAATATCTGAAAACTTCCTTATTGACATATCTATGGACTTTCATTGTCCCCAAATTGTTGCCCCCACCCCAAAGGAAACAAGATTTTCTTGGCTTTTTTTTCTTTGAAATTTTTGGCTTCTTATCCAAGAAGCTTCTTTGGGACAACCATGACCTGGATGATTGAGAACATAAATAGACATTATGGACATTTTTGCTCTCTCCCCCCCCCCCCAAGCCATCTTTGGTTTTGAGATTTCAATAGCTATTCCTCTGAATATGTAATTAACATCTTTTTGACAAATTTCTGTAACCCCAAGGACTAGATAGCTTGAAACACTTTCTGTTATTTCTTACATTTATATTTCTGCCTTTAAAGTGTCATACAGAATTATATACCAGAAAATAGTGTCTGTCTCCAAGTCACTCATGGTTGAGAGTGGATTTGAATCTGGTTTTATCAAATTTTAGTTCAAACGCTTCATCCAATATCATACTTCTAACACTTTCGCTTGATTTATTCACAAACTTTTTCTTCAAAGATAGTGCTATAGTCCATCGTTTAGGAAATGGACTCATGAGGCAACTGGTGTAATGGAACGTGCACAGTGTGTGTGTGTGTGTGTGTGTGTGTGTGTGTGAGAGAGAGAGAGAGAGAGTGAGTGAGTGAGTGAGTGAGTTATGGCAACACAAAGTTTTCTCAGCGAGAGGCCTGGATTAAGTCCTGACTTGCATAGGGGATGTTCAAGTAAACACACCCTAGACTCTCTCATGATATATCTAATAGGTTAAAAACAGCTTTAATTTGGCAAGATTCTGTCTATTACATGTAAGCAATAAAGGATTCAATTCAATTGGATATTAATATGCTATCTCTGGCCTTTAACCTGATGATTTACAACATGTTTGCTCCACACTTACTTTTATCTAAGGTACCTTCTACCAAATTACTTCTTTTGTGCTCCTTCTTGGCTCTTCATTCAACTCATGGTCTTTTCTGTCTGTCATTTAGTTCTGTAATGATATTTTGTTATTTGACCTAACCGATCAGAGGAGGGCCGCAAAGAATTATGAAATGGGGAAATATGTTCCTTACAATTCGCACAGTTGACCCTTAATGAGGATGAATGGGACCAGAGGTGGATTGCTCCCGGTGCGGCCTGGATTGGGCAAACCAGTAGTAGTGGTGGAGGGAGGCTCCATCCACCCACCTGGTTCACTTCCATCATGCATGGAAGTGAACCAGTAGTAAAAAAAAATGGCAATCTACCACTGAATGGGACCCAAATATGTATGAAGTTTAATGAATATATAAACTTTAAATCTTGGTGTTTAGTCCTACCTCTCCAAATGTATAATGCCAGGTAATGATCTTCTCATTGATAGACAACTGTTTGTCCCATGGAGCTTGAGGATCCATTTTCCCGACTTTCACTTTTAAGAAAGATTGGTTTGGAAAAGTTATCCAGTTGACAATATCAAATCCGTCTACTAATTCACCATTCTCATTAAAAAACAAGGTGTCTCCTGCACTGTTGTTAAACGAGATCTTCTTCAGAAAAGGGTGGATCTTTAGGTGAAGAAAGCCAAGGGTAGGTTTCACCAAATCGTCTTTACCTGTTTATTTCTGAACTATATCTACCACCCACTCTCAAAACATCTCAACGGTTTGCAATATATACGCCCACTGAAAATCAAAGCACTAATAAGCAGATAAATTTACAGCTTAGAAGAACAAAGGAGAAAAGTAGCAATAATAATTGAAATGAGCAACCTGAGCAATTAAACACTGATACACAAGATCAGGTGTCTTGACAACAGCTCCAAAACTAGTTCTGTGTTCTCTGTCTGAAAACGGTTAAGCAGCAAGCTATTGGTAGAGTGCCTACTTTTCTTTCATGCTTTATTATACACAAGTTTCTTTCTCATCCATGATCAAACAGTGGATTCACTCTGTTTTATTTTGCATCAGCTAGGACTTATTGGGGAATAATAGTAGGTTCATTGAGGGATTGAATATCTTTTTCAAGATCTAATTGCTGACAAGGCCTCTGAAAAGGGGTAGAATCATTAAATTATTCATCTCTGTTCCCTTGTAATGACTTGCTGTCCTATTTGTGCCAAATTGTCTATTCCCCACTATCCTTTAAAAAACAACAACACATTTGCACTAGATGTCATGACACAAATTAAGGAGTATGATGACCTTGAGATCCATATGTTATTTTGATGGCATTTGCAGATTTTTGTAGATGCCTTGTCTAGAAATGCAAATGAATTGATTTTAGCATTAATTGCTTTTCTTCCCACTACTGTATAAACTCATAAAGGGAATTAGCTTTGAAAGAAAGGATGTTGCAGAGAAACAGTAGACAGAGAATCCCTGTTTTTCAGCCCCTTTCAGTTTGGCTAGCTTCTCCATGCTCAAATGATCAGGTGTCTATTCAACTGCCTTTTGTATAATGATTTGGTGGGTAACCAAAATCTTCAGAGTTTAATGAGAGAACCGTAGTCCTGCTTTGGTAGGAATAACACGTATTCTACATCCTACATTTCTATCTACTCATAAAAAAGATAGGCTTTGCTACTGTGGAGGCCATTACCCGAAAATGTTGTAGTTTTGAAGACTCAACATAGTGTTCATTGATCCCCAATCTGTATTTAATTCTGGATGAAAACATAGCATGGAAAGCATGAGCCACAGCATATATTGCATTGTAGATGCTGTAGCTTTGACCTGTCATTTGCATTTCAAAAAGAGGCCCAGGGATGTTCTCCAGCTGCTCATCTCCAGTGCAGGATGTCAATTGATTCTCCCCTCCACCTGCATCTTCAAATACACAGTCAAACGCCTGTTCCCAGAAAAGCTTGACAAAGCTGTCGACTTCAGAACGCGGATTCAGTTTATGAAGGAAATTTTGGAAATCCCTCACCTCCTTGGAGTGAATTGCAAATGATAAGGCTCCGTGGAAGATCTGTATTTTTACCTGTCTGTGAAATGCTTCAGATGAGAAATCCCAAGGAGCAGTCACAACCCACACTTTGTCAACATCATGTAACTCAAAATTGTCAACCATAAACTCCAACCAATGAATATCCAGCATGGCCTGCGTATCTGCCTTTGCAATAACTACACTGGCATTTGACCGATGGAGAGTCAGAACTATATTCTTTAATTGATTGACCAGTTTGTCCAGCTGAAAAAAATACTCATGTTTAGGGGTTCTCTCTGTGAAGGCTATACAGATTTCTCTCTCGAAAAGCAGATGTGTTAAGGTCTGCACAAATATTTCTCCTTTCTCATCACCTAAGGCAATGATCCCAACCCATTTCCATTGAAAATATAACAGAAGCTGGACAAGTCCATTCAACTGATACATTTCACTAGGAATCATCTGGTATAAGAAAGCAAGTTGGAATTTTTCTCTTACTGCTGGAGAAAAGAAGCTATAGGTGACCTAGAAAAGATTAGAGAGATGTTCATCCTCGGGTTAGCAGATTTCATGCATTTGTTTGACATCCATGTATTTTTTTTCTTATTTTCAAGTATTTCAGATTTTTGAATAAAGTCAATGAAGGCAAATATGATGTGGTCACTAAGATGTTGGACTGGCACTGAAGAGATATAGGTTTAATTCCTACTCAATAACCAATATTCATTGGTAGCTTTGGGTCAATTGTTCTTTTTCAGTCAATCTACCTCATTGGGGTGGGAACAGAAGGAATGTGAAATTCTAGAAAAGGTGGAATATAGTCAACAATTCACAACAGGTGTCATCCCATTTTAATCTTTTATTCTGATTGTATTGTGCCCAAAAAACTGTACCTAAAAAATATCTTTAATATTGGGTTCCCAAATGGAGGGGGAATGAGAACAATAGCATTTGTTTCACTTTGAGGGACTTAGAGATTTGTTTTTCCTACTAGATTTCATGATAATTTCTTTACTTTTTCCTTTTAAATCATTTTAATCCCCAGAATTCCTAAATTCTAGTTTCTAGTGTTTAATCGCACTTGGACAAGTAAAGAATTGTCTTATTTCTATAGCCATCAGGTCAAGAAGTACTTAATAGCAGATATTCTCCATCAGTTTATCTAATCCCTTAATGCTGGTAGCTAATCTTAAATCTTATGATAGTGAATTTTATAATTTAGTAAGACTTGTGAATAGAAGGTTGCTGAAGAGCTGTGGTGGCATAGCGGTTAGAATGCAGTAGTGCAGGGCTAACTCACTGCTCACTCCAGTAGTTTGATCTGAGTGGCTCAAGGTTGACTCAGCCTTCCATCCTTCCAAGGGGGGTGAAATGAGGACCCAGACTGTTGAGGGCAATATGCTGACTCTGTAAACCACTTAGAGAAGGCTGTAAAAGCACCATGAAGCAGCATATAGATCTAAGTGCTATTGCTATTGCTATTCAGGCCTAAAATAGACTGTTTCCTTAAGGAACAACCCATCATTCAGCAAGGGTGGTCATGCTGGATCTGAAATATCCTTGTTTGCTTCAAATCCAAATACTGCACACCTTTGTATAGAAACTATTTTTGTAAAGACAAAGAAAGAAATCTATATTGTGATATTGCACCTGGAATTGCAGGGGAGAGCTATATATATTTATTGTATAATATAATTCTTAAGATTAGGCATTGTTTTCCCCATCTCTACCAAACATGCTTAGAAAAACATCTTATTAATATTTAGTATCCTTACTTGAAGATAACATCTTTTAAATGCTCCAGATCGTCATTTACTGATACTAACAAAAATATTTGGTATAGTATAGTATGGTATGGTAGAAAGTAAGTAAGTAAGTAAGTAAGTAAGTAAGTAAGTAAGTAAGTAAGTAAGTAAGTAAGTTTTATCATTTCCCTTATTTCAAGAGTTTGGTAGGTAGATAGATAGTGAGATAGATAAAGAGAAAGAGAGATGAGTGGATAGTATCTTCTAAAGTAGCCTACAGCCCTTGCATCAGGGGTGAAATTAAAAAAAAATGCTACAGGTTCGAGCAAACAACAGTCAGCTGTGCGAGAATCAGCTGTGCCATGTGATTTATATTCACTGGAAATCATGTGGCACAGCTGATTGTCACAGAGCTGATCATCAGAACTGTTTTTTTAATTACTTTTTAAAGCATTTTTTATTACCGGTTTGGGCAATTTGATAGTAAAAAAATTCTAAAAAAAGTTTTTAAAAAGTTCCGATAATCAGCTGTGCTGTGCGAATAATCAGTTCTGACAATCAGCTGTGCTGTGCCAATTATATTCGCTAGAAAGCATTCCTGCTTTCTAGTGAATCTAAATCGCACGGCACAGCTGTTTCCCCCTTCAGGCTTCTTAGCTCCTGCAGCACGCATGAACACAAATCAAACCAGTAGCAGATTTCGGAGCATTTCACTCCTGCCTTGTATAGTTTGACAATTTCTCACCCAAACATTGACAAGGTCCAATTCTGTTTAGTTTTTGAGATCTAACAAAATTGTCTAAATACTTCCAGGAGTGAGTGTCTACATTTTAAATTAACCACTTCAAATTGGATTGTTTCAATAATCAGGATTCTTTTCTAATTCTTTGAAGCAAAGTGGGTTAACATCTTCCTTGCATCAGCATCAGTTTAAAAGAGCTTATTCTTCAGCTAAAGATTCAGACTTTTTGTATTTTTTAATCTCTGTCAAATCTCCCTATCAAACAAATAAACAAATAAAAATGGAATTACCATAATAATATTACTTTCAACTTATTACACTCTGGTTACTTTCAAGTGGACTTTTTCATTTTCACACTGGTTATTTTCTTTGACTGATAAAATCCTAAAATATCTCACCTCGTCTTACCTGGGAAATTTTGTAAAGAGTTAAAATGGAGGCCATGTGTAGAGTGATTTCAGAATCAAGGCCCCCAATGGCTGCAATCAGATTCTTTTCAACATCACATTTGTAATTGGCGACAGTCTTCTTATGGCCAGATACAAGGTTCAGAGTATTTTGATTAGCCATGCGGGCACTGAAGTAACTTTCATAGATCTGGAACCCCAAAGTGATGTTGGGTAGAAGTTCCAGGTTCTCATTGATCTCATTCACAGCAAATACCATTGATAGGACATGCTGATAATTCTTGGGCACTGTGCTAGAACAAGAAGAACATTGTGTCTGTACATAAAATCTTGTACACTTGCTGGAATCACGCTCCTGTTTAACACTCATAATGGGACAAACTTAGAGCAAAATAGTTGCAGCTAGAACTTGTCTAGAACTGGGGTGGCACGGTGGTTAGAATGCAGTATTGCAGGCTCACATTGCCAAGTATTTGATTCCTTTGATCCTGACTGGCTTGAGATTGGCTCAGCCTTCCATCCTTCAGAGATTAGTAAAACGAGGACCCAGATTGTTGGGGGCAAAATGCTGACTGTCAACCGCTTAGAGATGGCTGTAGAGCACTGTGAAGCAGTATATACTGTAAGTCTATGTGCCATTGCCTTTAAAAAATGTATCTTGAAACATATCTTCAGACTTCTGAGGAAGGAAGGAAGGAGGAAGGAAGGAAGGAAGGAGGAAGGAAGGAAGGAAGGAGGAAGGAAGGAAGGAAAGGGAGGGAGAGAAGGAAGGAAGGAAAGAAGGAAATAAAGAAAGGTGTGCTAAGGATCAAATGAGCTCCTTACTGAACTGTATTCTATTCTTTCTTAAATGTTGTTTAACCAAATGAAGGAGTGTTATCCAATCAGTTAGGATACCTTAGAAAATACTGTGAAGCAACAAAACATCCTTCTGAGATTAGTAAAATGAGGACCCAGATTGTTGGGGGCAAAATGCTGACTCTGTAAACCACTTAGAGATGGCTGTAAAGCACTGTGAAGCAGTATATACTGTAAGTCTAAGTGCCATTGCTATTTTTGCATTTTTAAAAAAATGTATCTCGAAACATATCTTCAGACTTCTGAGGAAGGAAGGAAGGAAGGAAAGGGAGGGAGAGAAGGAAGGAAGGAAAGAAGGAAATAAAGAAAGAAAGCGGGAAGGAAGGAAGGAAGAAAGGAAGGAAAGAAAGAAAGAAAGAAAAAAGGTTTGCTAAGGATCAGTGGGGCTCCTTACGGAACTGTATTCTATTCTTCCTTAAATGTTGTTTAACTAAATGAAGGAATGTTATCCAATCAGTTAGGATATGTTAGAAAATACCGTGAAGCAGCAAGATTTAACCTAGAGGACATAACTTCAGAATATAAGATGAAAATACAGTATTGATTTTGTATTATTAATTTATATAAAAGGCAAAGTGAGGAGCTATGGATAGAAATGAAAGTCATTTTGAAAATTGAAGTGATAAAAATACATTTCCAAAACCTGAAAGAAACTTTCAGGACAGGCTGTCGTGGAAATAGGAGAAGATGAGGGATGAATGCCTTGGACAACAGGAAAGATATAATGGAATGTGTCATGTTAAGGGAATTGAGGGCTCAAAAGGGAAAGGTGTGACAATCCCTTATATTTGAGATTGTTATAAAAATAGCAGGATTGGGCATGGTGACAACAGGGATCAGAATTGGAAATTGATCTCATTAAAATTCCTGCCTGAGCACAGGGTTGGACTAGAAGACCTCCAAAGTCTGTTTGAACTCTGTTATTATGTTAAATGGAAGTAGCAAGCAATCCACCAGCAGAAAAATAGCAATAGCAGTTAGACTTATACCGCTTCATAGGGCTTTCAGCCCTCTCTAAGCAGTTTACAGAGTCAGCATATTGCCCCCCAAAACAATCCGCATCCTCATTTTACCCACCTCGGAAGGATGGAAGGCTGAGTCAACCCTGAGCCGGTGAGATTTGAACAGCCGAACTGCAGAACTGCAGTCAGCTGGAGTAGCCTGCAGTGCTGCATTTAACCACTGCGCCACCTCGGCTCCTCACCACATGCCAAGGTCAAAACTGAGGGCAAAATATAGAGTGAGTTTTTCTGACGTATTTGTACTAATTTTTAAGAAAAACTTCCCCTTCCCTTTTCTCCTTCCCATCTCCTCTCCTTCCTTCTCTCACTTCCTATCCTATTCTTTGATTTTCTTATCTATTCCCTCCCTCTCTCCCTCCCCCTCCCTCTCTCCCTTCCTTGAAAAAAAGTCATTTTTTTCATTTAGGCAAGGCTTCATTCATTGATGTCTTTGTTTATCTGAGCAAGATGAACTCCATTTTTCATTAAAAAGCATAACTCCACATTCGTTGGTTTTTCTTATCTATTTAGGGTGATCATTCAATCTTTTTTTTATTAGAGAGGACAATAAAAATTTGGTTTCCTTACGTATACAGGTCTTCAACCATTGTCAGGGGATTCTCAGTGAAGGATGATGGATTGAAGGCAGGCATGAAGAGCTGAGTAAAGATTGCACCAATGATGAAGTCTCCAGGCTGATAATACTCATGTTTAATAGGAAGAGAATAATTCACACTACATGAGTTAGGAAGAGCTTTCCCCTCTATTTGTGGAAGAACTAAGAATAGCTGAAAAAGGAAGCGCTTTGACATCTGCAAGGATGAAGAAGTACCTTCTCTTAACCTCAAAACCTTTATCTCAGTCTAGTACCCATCATCATACTTAGTGCTTTCCAGACTTCTGAATGATGTCAGTCCTGCGACTGGGTGTAAGGCCTAGTGTATCCCTCAGAGGTAGAAGGGGTGTCTGCATTACAAAAGGGCTACAGTCTCAAAAAGCGTCCTCAGTCTTTCCAGAATAGAAGATAAATCACAGCACTTTATGATAATGGCAGGAATTACCATCTCAAGAGGGCTGTAACTTCCATGGCATCAGGTGCATCAAAAACGATGAGGAAAACATGTTTATCATATCTTTTTATAGTATCTAAGACTTGGAAATGGTATCTGGGTTTAATATGATAGCTGGGGGAATGACATGGATTAACTGCAGGATATAGCTAGGAAAAAGGTAATTCTATTCCACACATAGCTTCATAGTAAATATATGTTTAATATAGTAAATATATGTTCGTGATCCATGAAATGCGCGCATGTCAAAAGCGCACCGACAAAACCACGGCGAGAAAACAGCGAGGACGAAATCATGACCACAGAAGCGCGCTGATAAATGCGCACTTGCCTCCAGAAGTTGTGAATGCTCCAACATTCATTTTTAAGAAGATTTTTTTGAGATTTGAGATTTTATTAATATTTGTAGGCCGCCCTTTTCCCTGAGGGGACTCAGGGCGGCTCACATAAAATCGGGGAAGGGGAAATACAGACATTAAGATAAGACATATAATAAAATAATAAACAACATACATTCATCATTCGGGAGGGGAACTATCCTTGTCCCCAGGCCTGACGGGCGAGCCAGTTCTTCAAGGCTGTGCGGAAGGCCTGGACGGTGGCGAGGGTGCGAATCTCTACGGGGAGCTCGTTCCAAAGGGTCGGGGCTACTACTGAGAAGGCCCTCCTCCTTGTAGTTGCCAGCCGACACTGGCTGGCCGATGGTATACGGAGGAGGCCTAATCTATGTGATCTTATTGGTCGCAGGGATGTAATTGGCAGAAGGCGGTCTCTCAAGTATCCAGATCCACTGCCATGTAGGGCTTTATGGGTGACTAATAGCACCTTGAAGCGCATCCGGAGATCGACAGGTAGCCAGCGCAGCTCGCGGAGGATAGGTGTTATGCGGGTGAACCGAGGTGCACCCACAATCACTCGCGCGGCCGCATTCTGTACTAGCTGAAGTCGCCGGATGCTCTTCAAGGGCAGCCCCATGTAGAGCACGTTGCAGTATTCCAGCCTAGAGGTCACAAGGGCCCGGGTGACTGTTGTGAGAGCCTCCCGATTCAGGTAGGGTCGCAACTGGCGCACCAGGCGAACCTGGGCGAATGCCCCCCTGGTCACAGCCATTAAATGGTGGTCAAACGATAGCTGTGAGTCCAGGAGGACTCCCAAGTTGCGAACCCTCTCTGAGGGGTGTAGAATTTGACCCCCCAGCCTGAGTGATGGAATATTGGTCGAATCTCTGGGAGGGAAACACAACAGCCACTCGGTCTTTTCTGGGTTGAGCACGAGCTTGTTAACCCTCATCCAGTCCATAACAGCTTCGAGGCCGCGGTTCATCACGTCTGCCGCTTCATTGAGTTGGCACGGGGCGGACAGATACAGTTGAGTATCGTCCGCATATTGATGGTATCTAATCCCGTGCCTGCGAATGATCTCACCCAGCGGTTTCATGTAGATGTTGAATAGTAGGGGGGATAAGACCGAGCCCTGAGGCACCCCATAAGTTAGGGGCCTAGGGGACGATCTCTGCCCCCCCACTAACACCGACTGCGACCTGTCCGAGAGGTAGGAGGAGAACCACCGCAACACGGCGCCTCCCACTCCCACCTCCCGCAGTCGTCGCAGAAGGATACCATGGTCGATGGTATCGAAAGCCGCTGAGAGGTCGAGGAGAACCAGGATGGAGGAATGTCCTCCATCTCTGGCCCTCCAGAGATCATCGGTCAATGCGACCAAAGCGGTTTCTGTGCTGTAACCGGGTCTGAAGCCTGACTGGAAGGGGTCTAGATAGTTTGCTTCCTCCAAGGACCGCTGGAGCTGGAAGGCCACCACCTTCTCAACAACCTTCCCCAGAAAGGGGAGGTTGGAGACTGGACGATAATTATTAAGGATAGCTGGATCCAAAGATGGCTTCTTCAGGAGGGGTCTCACCACCGCCGCTTTCAGTGCGGCGGGGAAGTTCCCCTCCCAAAGTGAGGCGGTGACAACCGCCTGGATCCAGCCTCGTGTCACCTCACTGCAGTTAGTAACTAACCATGAGGGACACGGATCCAGTACACAGGTGGAGGTACTTACAGCCCTCATGGCCTTGTCCACATCCCCGGGGGTAACGTCTTGAAACTCAACCCAGAGTTGTTCAAATTGATCCTCCTGTGCCTCGGCTGGAGCTGCAGAGGTGGAGTCCAAGTCCGACCGAAACCGAGCAATTTTGTCCGCTAAGAATTGGGCATACTCTTCGGCTCTGCCCTGCAAGGGTTCCCCCGCTTCCCTTTTGTTCAGTAGGGAGCGGGTTATCCTAAACAGGGCGGCCGGGCGGGACTCAGCGGACGCAACCAAGGTGGCTATATGGGATCTTTTTGCAGCCCTAAGTGCCCTGGTGTATTCCTTGGTGCAGGTGGTTACCATTGCTCGGTTCGCTTCGGACTTATCGGACCTCCAACGGTGCTCTAGGCATCTCCTCCGGCGCTTCATCTCCCGGAGTTCCTCGGTGAACCAAGGAGGTCTCCGGGATCCGCCGCCTCGGAGGGGCCGCAGTGGCGCAATCCGGTCGAGGGTCTCCGATGCTGCCGAGTGCCACGCAGCAACCAGAGTCTCCACCGGACTGTGGGCGAAAGTGTCAGGAATAACCCCAAGCTCTGTCTGGAACCTTGACGGTTCCATAAGATGCCTGGGGCGGAACCACCTGGTCGGTTCCTCCTCCCTACAGTGGGGGTTTGGTCTCCGAAAGTCGAGCCTCAGTAGGCAGTGGTCTGACCACGACAGGGGTATGATGTCGTTCCCCCTCAGACCAAGATCACAAATCCACTGCTCCGAGAGAAATACAAGGTCAAGCATGTGTCCCGCCGAATGGGTTGGGCCTCGAATTACTTGGGTCAAGCCCATGGCTGTCATGGAAGCCATGAACTCCTGCGCCCCCTCCGAGTTTTCACCGAGCGACGGCAAATTAAAGTCCCCCAGGACCATCAGCCTAGGGAACTCAACTGCCAGCTCGGCTACCGACTCGAGGAGCGAGGGGAGGGCTGCTGCAACGCTGTTGGGAGGCAGGTACGTTAACAGCAGACCCACTTGACCCTTGAGGTCCAACTTTAACAGCAAAGACTCACACCCGACAATCTCCGGAGCAGGGACCCTACGAGGAACTAACGACTCTCGGATAACAGCGGCCACACCCCCACCCCTTCCCTGGGCTCTCGGCTGATGTAGCACCTGAAATCCTTCTGGGCACAGTTCTACAAGGGGGACTCCTCCCTCTGGGCCCAGCCAGGTTTCAGTAATACATGCCAGGTCTGCCCTCTCATCTAAAATTAAGTCCCGGACGAGAGGAGCTTTATGTACAACAGACCTGGCATTTAGCGACAACAGCCTGAGACCAGGGTCCTGACTGCTTACGCCATCTGGTCTCGGAGTGGGACTCCTAGGGCCGGAAGGAGGGATCTCTGTAATGTAGCGAACCCTCCTTCCCCGGTAATGGCCTGCCCTAAAGTCCCCGCCGTATCTGCCTCTCCCTGTTACGACCGTAATACCCCGACCCTCTCCCGTGTCTCTAGTCCCCTCAACCACCCCCGTGGCCCCCGCATCTCCCGGCAGGTCCTCCGAATCATGCGTACTCATACACTCTTCCAAGCAGTCCCCACGTGAAAGTTAAAAAACACAAAATTTTACAACAATATGGTTATAAAAGTGGGCCATTCATTCATCTCACACATATCTCATACGTATCCCATACAAAGAAAGAAGAGAAAGATGAAAGAAAAGGGAGAAATTAAAAATTGCGCAATTGATTAATTTAAAGTGCGAGTTCAGGTGGTAAAAGTCGGCTCTCAATGTTCAGAGTTGAAATGGCTGGATAAAATCCAAAACAGAAGCCAACAACGGTCCATAGAAGATATATAGATAGTATGCAGGGGAATGTCTTCTCTTCCCCCTCGCCTATAGGCCTGAAAGGGTCCAAAGTCTGGTGGTGGCTGGAACAGGTTGAAGAAGAAGGGGGGGGTATGTTGGTTGTTAGGACGCCAACTCCCCCTCCATATTTCTGCCATCCTCTATCTCTCCTTTCATAAAACATATGCACCACAAAAGCACAGTCCATGGCGTCCTGAGAGTTGTAATTAAGTGGGCGCTGTCCGAGTTGGTATTCCAGGGACAGTGACGGGTGGCAATGTGGTCAGAGGAGGTCGGATGTTGAAAGGCCAAAATCAGATGGTCACAGGCCAGGATAGTGGAGAGCCCATGCTAAGCAGGGGAACAAGTGGAAGCACAGGCAAGCAACAGCAGCAGCAACAGGAGGGGGGGGGCAGCAGCTCAGATATCAGCTTCAGCGTTTCTTGGTGAGAGAACAGACTGCCCAGCTCTTAATCTCTGGCATACACACACACAGCTCCACGTAGCCCTAGCTAACCAGTTTCCAACGTCTGGCTCCAAGCAGCAACGGGAATAAGCTTCTCCAACAGGAGCTTCAATAAATCAAGGCTTCAATAAATCAAGGCTTCCCCGACAGCAGCAGTGTCAGCGTTGGCGTTTTCTTTGCCTAACAGCTCCTAGCAGCTCCGAGGAGACAAGTCTCCCCCTACACTGCTGGCACAGATGTTCTGGGGAGTTTGTTTACCTTCAGCCGAGCTCCTGGGCAGATATATCTTTCATTTAAGCCATTTTTCGGAGGAGTCGAGCTGGAGCGAAAGACTCAGCAGCCATCTTCCAGGGACATGCGCACTTGCATGATGTTGGGTAACCATTTGTCTGAAGTAGTGTAGGGTTTTCTGCCTAAGCAGGGGGTTGGACTAGAAGACCTCCAAGGTCCATTCCAACTCTGTTATTCTATTCTAAATGGAGGATAAAAATAAATCTAAAGTTAAAGGAAGTATATTATTTTTTTAAAAATGTGAAGGATCATTTTATATTCTACAAGAGGCAGAGAATGAAATCATACATGCTTAGTGGGTTTTATTTGCAGCTAAGGACATGTTTTGTATTTATTTCTCAAATTGCATTGAACGTTGCCTCACAATTCTATCCAAGTACAGATTTCAAAAGTTATTTTCCTTCTTGTTGTTCCTTATTAATTGTCCTTTGGTGTTAAGGTCAGGCCTCAAAATGATGATATAACATTTTGGAGCAAAGATGCAACCCAGTAATCCAGTGCTGGAAGCCAAGATGGAGAAGATCTCCACAGCCACCATATATTTCCCTTTGGTACTTAGATAAGTTGGGACAAAAGACAACCAGACACTGCAAAAGACCAACATGCTGAAGGTGATAAATTTGGCTTCATTAAATGTGTCTGGCAGTTTCCGAGCAAAAAAGGCTACCATGAAGCTGATGAGAGCCAGAAAACCCATATAGCCCAGAATGTAGTAAAACATGTTTCCTGATCCTTCATTGCATTCCAATACAATTTCTTCAGGCAGAGTTGTCATATCTAAATTTAGAAATGGAGGATCAGTACCCAGCCATATCACGCAAATACTTGTTTGAATAAGTGAGCCACACAAAACAATAGCAGATGCAAATCTTTTCCCCACCCATTTCCTTATTCCAGCTCCTGGTTTAGTAGCCATGAAAGCAAGAACCACTATAGTTGTTTTAGCCAGGACAGAAGAAACAGCCACTGAGAAGATGATGCCAAATGTAGTTTGTCGGAAAAGGCAAGTCAGTGACTGAGGGCAGCCGATGAATAACAGAGAACAGAGAAAGCAGAGAAGGAGTGAAATAAGGAGAACGTAAGTGAGAGTTTGGTTGTTTGCTTTGACAATTGGAGTCTTCCGGTGCTTAATAAAGATTCCAAGCACCAAGACTGTGGTTGAAGAAAGAGCAAGAGCCATAACAGACAAACCCGTGCCTAAAGGATCAACATAACTTAGGTAATTTAGTTCCTTGGAAAGGCATTGGATTTTTTCTTTGTTAGGATATTGATCTTCAGGGCATCTGAAGCAGTCATTCATATCTTGGAGAAAGGGAGAGAAACAGGGAAGACATAAAATACATGAGAAGGAGTTGACGGCCTTGTAGATTTGATGTAGACTTTCTCATACTATGATACAATGTTATAATACGGTGTAATTAATAATTATGGCACTTCCAAAATATTCCTTTGGGACAGGGGTGTCAAACTCAAGGCCTGGGAACCAGATCTGGCCCTTAGGATGCTTAGATCTGGACTGTGGGGCCGCCCTGGACACATCCGGCTTGTGGTGCCTCTGCCAGCGAAAATGCCCAAGCTCTGTTTTCGCTGGCAGAGGGTTACAGGAGGCCATTCCAGCTGAAAACAGAGCACATGAAGGCTGCGGGCAGCTCTCCCGAGCTCCGTATTTCCTGGTAGAGGGTTGCAGGAAAATGGTTTGGCCGTTGCAGCCAATACAGAGCTCGGGAGATTGTTTTCTCTGGCACAGTGCTCGAGGCACCACAGGCACCCCAACATGAGTGATGTTGAGCTGGCCATGCCCACTCCACCCTCCTGCATAATCACAACCATGATGCAGCCCTCAATGAAATCGAGTGACATATCTGCTTTAGGACAAATTCTAGGATTCTTGCAAGTGGAATTGAATTCTTCTCATGAGCTTTCCCTGAAATTCCCAAACCTTTTTCTAGTGGATCATTTGGTTGGTGTTGATTATGTAACTAGTTGATACATTAAACACACACACACACACACACACACACACACACACACACACCACTAATCCAGTTTTCAGCAACAGGTTCCACAAATCTAGCGAGCCATTTAGAACCAGTTGCACCAGTGGAACCGGCCCTGACCCCTCACTCACTCAGCCCTGCCCTTCTGGAGGCCACTCGTTCACTTGCTCGCTCCCCCCACCCGTTGGCACTCTACTAGCCCTGCCCACTGCTCACTGATTGGCTGGCTCACCAATCACCCAGCCCACCTCTAAGAGCCCTATCTAAACCCACTTACCATTTTTCCTGCTTGGCTCTCTATTGCTGCTTGCTGACTCCGAGGAGGTAAGTAAGCTGCAACTAAGCACGGAGCTGGAGCAGCCTGCCGCGACCCTGCACTATAAGCAAGTCCGGTGACCTTTTGTGGCTTTGCAAGGATCCCGGACTTGCCTAAGATGCCGGCCACCAGCAAGCACAGGTGCGGGGGGTGGGAATAATGGTAGGAGCTTACGCGGCACGGCTGGTGTCTTTGGCAAGTTTGCAAGGCCTTTGCAAGGACCCGGGACTTGCTTAAGATGCCTGGCCACCAGCAAGCACAGGCACCGGGGTGGGGACGGCGGCGGGAGCTTACCTCTTAGGCACCGGCCACGTCACGCAAGCTACCACCCATCGCCCCGGAAGTCCAGGGAGGGGAGGTCTGGCCGCCAGCAAAGGATTTCTGCCGAGGCGGCCCGGGTGGGCGAAAGAGCGAGCGAGCGAGTGATGGAGGATCAGGCAGGGCACTAAGGATCCTTCACCTCCCTTCGCTCCCACTTTGTCTTGATGATGTCGCCACAGCTGCCGGGCATGGACGGATGGAGGTAGCCAGAGCGGCGGAGAGGTGGACCGGCGAGTGAGGGAGCGAGCGAGGGAGGATCAGGCTGCCTGATTATATAATAAATTCACAGCTTATACATTTGAATTAGATATTTTTCAATTCATGTTTACCCTATACTTGATATACTTGTATTCAATACATATATTCTGCAATCAAAAGATGCTTTCCATAACATATGTATAGAATATTCTTGGTATTTATTGGAAGTTCTATCACAACAGAAACAGCCTGAAAAATTAGAACTTCTCTATAGTAATGATCGTTTGTTAAGTCCCCAAAAAAAGGAAAGGAAAAACCAAACCAAAACCATAGATTAATGGAATCTACCGTATTTAAACTAAAAATGGTTTCCTTACTTCAGATTTCAATTCAGCATTTCATCTTGGTTTCTGAGTCAGGGAGTTATGGCTACATATTCAATGCTTAGAGTTCTACTTTTCCTTGATACATCACAGGTGGGAGTGATTTAGGGCTTTCTCTTATGAAAACTGGGCAAATATTTCTATATTCTGATGAAACAAACAATCTGAATTAAAATCATACTCTTCCTCTCTCCAACCTGTTAAAAACTTTAGGAGTAAAGTTATTATATAAAACAACAGAATTTTGTTGCTGTTGTTAAGCTCCTGGCTGTACCTGAACATGTTTGTGTGTAAGAAAAAGATCATTTTTGTTTAGTAGCAGCTGAGAAAAATAAAAAAAACCTACTCTACTCCATGCTGAAGATATGGTTATCTCCGTCCGTCCATGCCGGGCAGTTGCAGCGACATCATCAAGATGAAGAGTGAGAGGAGGAATTTTGGGAGTTGAAGTCCATAAGTCTTAAAGCTGTCAAGTTTGAACACCCCCTGGAGTTTTTTTCCTAAAGGGTTAGGGGTGCAAGGGTCTTGAAACTTGACAGCTTTAAGACTTGCGTGCTTCAATGCCAGAGTTCCTGAGCCAACATGACTGGAGGAGGAATTCTGGGAGTTGAAGTCCACAAGTCTTAAAACTGTCACATTTTAATATCCTTGGGTTTTTTTTTCTAAAGAGTTAGGGGTGCAAGGGTCTTGTAACTTGACAGCTTTAAGACTTGCGTGCTTCAAATGCCAGAGTTTCTGAGCCAACATTTTGGTTGCTAAGCAAGAGCGCTGTTAAGTGAGTTTCATCACATTTTACAGGTTGGCCACACCCACCCAGTCACATGACTGCCAAGCCACTCCCACTTGGTCACCTGGCCCGTAAGCCATTCCCACAAAGCAGGCCACACCTACAGAAGATGTTCTAAATTTTTTGAAACCCACCACTGGATAGAAACTATCATTAATAAAAAGGAAGAGATTCCCTTTTTACGATTCTGTATTCCCTGTTACAGGTAGAAGTGGGTGACTGGATAGAAAATGTGAAAACATTTATCATTCAAGCTACCAGTTGTTTCTTCCTTGCAGTGTTCTATTGCTCTCATTCAGCAACCTTAAAAACTCAAAGAGCCACAAAGGTCCTAACTGGAAGCCCCCTGTTCAATTCTGGAGCCAAATGGAAGTCCGGTTCCCTGACCATAGAGTTGTCTCTAGGGACTCATAGACTCATCCTTTTTCCTCTATCTGTCCTAACCGAAACCCTATCAATTGTGGAGCTTTTGCAGAGGGATGAAAGAGCCCCAGAGCCAAGGGGTGGCTGACCCCTGCTGTAATTACGTGGCACATTCAACCACAAAATGAAAATAGCCTGATGCATTATACCAACGCCGCTTAGCTGAAACCATAATGATGTCACACACCAAGGAAGCAAGTTAAAGAATTTGCAAAAGTCACATCAAGTCATCACAATGACAATCAATGTGAAATGTACACCACATGGATGAACAGTTAGTTCCAACCCTATAGGTCTTTAGATGGTTAAGATATGGCTTTTCCCCCAGGTTTTGGGATCAACTTGAGTGGAATCCCCAATGTGAGTTGTAGAAGTTTTCATTTTTGTTGATCAAAATTTTATTGCTTTTAATATGTTATATTATTCTGTTCCAATTATTTCAGATATTTTTGTCTTTTATACGCTGTCCAGAGTTACACAGCTTGGATAAGTGCATACACATTTAAATAAATTTAGGATAAAAAGTAGAGTCACTTAAGCAAGAACCAATGAGATTATATAATAAATAAGACATTATATATCCCCATCTAACACCTTTCTTTACTACTATTTCCTTAGTGACATATCTTTGGTTGTTACACATTTTCATGAATATTAATCAGTGGGAAGTGTTGGCACATCTTCCCCTTTCCATCCTGCTGTACAATAAAACTAAATTAGTGACATAGATGTTTCATTTGTAGTTTATAATATGGTATTCCCTACCTGTCTGGTTGGAAATCTTTCCCGATGGACATTCAGCACAACCATAGCAACAAAATTGTTCCCCTTCTTTGCTTTGTCTGCTATAGCCCGGAAGGCAGCGGCGGTTGCACAGGGACAAGGGCACAACCTGTCCATGGGAAAGAAGAACTCCACACAGTCACATTTGTTGTTTAGTTAAGCTTCAATGGGGGTATTGTCCTCAAATCAGAGCATCAGGGACTTCAGGGTGTTTTTGTTTCCAGAACATTGCTAAGGAAGAAGATTCCCTTAGTTACCTGATTGTAGATATTGATTTTGAATTCTATCAGATGCCATGGATAGAACCAACATGGGTTGAATAGCCCAAAGATGTTTTTTCAAAAGGCAACGAGACTTTCTTTGTTTTTTCCTTGAAGACATTTTACTTCTTATCTAAGTAGCTTCTTCGGAAATGAAGAAGCTGCTTGGATGAGAAGCAAAATGTCTTCAAGGAAAAACAGGCAATCCAGTTGCCTTTTGAAAAAGCACCTTTGGGACAACCATGACCTGGATGACTGAGAGTCTCCATAGACTTCATTCTAGCCTTCTTTACCTTGGTAAGGAATTTGGTATTATGTTGATACCCTATTTCCCTGAAAATAAAACCTCCCTGGATAATAAACCCAATCAGGCATGCACTAAAATAACCTCTCCCGCCAAAAACTAAGCCCTCCCTGAAAATATTGCAACATAGCAGCAGCCATGAGGTGACAATGCGGCTGTGCAGGTTATCATGGGGCCACCTAGGTGCTCCCATGTTGCACCCCTTTTAGGCAGCCTGCACTAGTTGCCGGTTGTCTTCCAGGTGTGATTCAAGGTACTAATTATGACATTTAAAGCACTCCATGGCTTAGGCCCTGGATACCTGCGAAACCACCTACTGCCACCAGTAGCCTCCCACCGTCCAGTGGGATCCCACAGAGTTGGCCTCCTCAGGGTGCCGTCGGCCAGACAGTGTTGGCTAGTGACCCCCAGGGGGAGACCCTTCTCTGTGGGAGCGCCTTCCCTCTGGAATGAGCTGCCCCTGGAGCTTTGTATAATCCCCGACCTCCGGTCCTTCCAATGCACCCAAAAGTTGGCTCTTCCAGCAAGCCAGCCTGGCCTGAACAAAATAAAATAAATTATTGATTATTGTTAATTTTAATCAATTTTTTAAAAATGTTATTGTTAATCTTAATTGGGTTTGTTTTTTGGATATTCTATCTATTTTTTTTAACTTTTGTAATATTTTTTTTTTAATGATGTACACCGCCCTGAGTCCTTGGGAGAAGGGCAGCATATAAATCCAATAAACCAAACCAAACCAACAATGCTCGCTGCCTTCTGCACCTCAAAAATAATAAGACCTCCCCAAAAATAAGGCAGAGTGCTTATTTTTTGGAGGGGGGGGGTTCAAAAGAAAATAAGACCCTTATTTTCCTGTCTTATTTGGGGGGGAAACATGATACATAGGTATTTGTTCTGATCCCCCACCTCCATCCTGGAACAAAAGCTGAGACAAAGTAAATGAGAATGTTTTTTAATAAGTCCAGACTCTCTTTGGCTGAAAGCCAAATAAACAAAGAGATAAGCACTTTGGCAGCAAGTCCTACAAACCTTGGCAGCAATGCAAACAAACTCTGGCAGCAATCCAGCCTGCCAAGTTTGTTTCTCGTTAGTCCCTAATGTTGACTTCTGCAAGAAGGGCGTGACACAAGCAGTCTCTTTTATAATCTGGAGAGGAGCTTAATGAGCATCAGCTGAGCGTAATTACCTCTGGTAATTACATAGTTGTTCTTGACGCCGAATAGCCCTTTGACGGCGTGCATCCCGAAACAACTCACAGGTGGTTTCTGGATCACTCTCTCTTATCTCCTCCCCAATGATCCAAGGCTCAAGCGCCACCTAGTGGCCAACCAGTCTCTCTGTGCCCTGCTCAGAGTCGGAACCCTGTCCAGGGTCCTCCAAATCCTCCAGGGCCAACTCATAAGACCCCTCGCTGTCGGAGTCTGGTGGCAGCTCCAACGGCTCCTGCCAGGCCACAACAGGTATTAATGTAAGTTCCCAGAGTTTTTCAGCAATATCAGTTCATCACTTTGCAAAATCAAAAACAGTTTATTTATTGACCATTCAAAGTCACAAGGGCACTGAAAAAAGTGACATGACTGTTTTTCACACTTACGAGTTTTGCAGTATCCCCACTGTCACAAGAGGAGATGCGCCCGTCGACATGAGTGATGTCGAGTTGGCCACACCCACCCAGTCACATGTTCCCCCAGCCATGCCGACCCAGCTGGTCATTAGGGCAGAGCACCAGTTGTTAAATTATTTGAATCCCAGCACTGGATGTAATCTTAAAAATAAATGATCGCTAATATTGTTGCATTAATAGCAATAGCAGTAGACTTATATACCGCTTCATAGGCCTTTCAGGCCTCTCTAAGCGGTTTACAGAGAGTCAGCATATTGCCCCCAACAATCTGGGTCCTCATTTTACCCACCTCGGAAGGATGGAAGGCTGAGTCAACCCTGAGCCGGTGAGATTTGAACCGCTGACCTGCTGATCTAGCAGTAGCCTGCAGTGCTGCATTTAACCACTGCGCCACCTTGGCTCTTAAAAGTTACTTATTGAGAAATGTATGGAATTTCTTTGTCCCAAAGGTGCTTTGCTTTTTTCCAGAAGGGAACTGGAATTTCTTGGCTTTTTCAAAGCAGTTTTAGTTTGCTAAGATTTTTTCTATTAGCTGTAAGTAAATAAAGAATTGAACTTGATTGGATTTTTATCTGCTGTCTCTGGCCTTGAGCTTGATGATTTACAACATATTTGCTCCACAGTTACTTTCATCTAAGATAAGCTACTTCTTTTGTGCCTCTTTTTGATCTTCATTCACCTCACTATCTCATCTTCAACATTTAGTTCTGTACTGATATTTTGTTATTTGACCTAACCAATCAAGGAATTATGAAATCAGGAAATATGTTCCTCACAATTCCCATAGATCAGTGGTGGGTTTCAAATTTTTTAAGAACCTCTTCTGTAGGTGTGGCCTGCTTTGTGGGAGTGGCTTGCCAGCCATGTGACTGGGTGGGCGTGGCCACTTAACAACGCTCTTGCTTAGCAACCAAAATGTTGGCTCAGAAAATCTGGCATCTGAAGCACGCAAGTCTTAAAGTTCTCAAGTTACAAGACCCTTTAGAAAAAAAAACCCCAGGGGTGTTCAAACTTGACAGGTGTAAGACTTGTGGACTTCAACTCCCAGAATTCCTCCTCTCGTTCTTCATCTTGATGATGTGCGGACAGGTGGGGGGAGGGAGCTGGAACTGGTTCTAAACGGCACTGTAGATTTGTGGAACCTCTTCTATAGAAGAAGTTATAACTGGCAGGAACCCACCAATGCCATAGATGAACATTATTCTTAATGATGAATTGAACCCAGTCATGCATGAGGTTTAGTGAATATATCAACCTTAGATCTTGGTGTTTAGTCCTACCTCTCCAAATGTATAATGCCAGGTAATGATCTTCTCATTGATAGACAACTGTTTGTCCCATGGAGCTTGAGGATCCATTTTCCCGACTTTCACTTTTAAGAAAGATTGATTTGGAAAAGTTATCCAGTTGACAATATCAAATCCGTCTACTAATTCACCATTCTCATTAAAAAACAAGGTGTCTCCTGCACTGTTGTTAAATGAGATCTTCTTCAGAAAAGGGTGGATCTTTAGGTGAAGAAAGCCAAGGGTAGGTTTCACAAAATTGTCTTTACCTGTTTATTTCTGAACTATATCTACCACCCACTCTCGAAACATGTCAACGGTTTGCAATATATGCGCCCACTGAAAATTAAAGCACTAATAAGCAGATAAATTTACAGCTTAGAAGAACAAAGGAGAAAAGTAGCAATAATAATTGAAATGAGCAACATGAGCAATTAAACACTGATACACAACATTAGGTATCTTGACAATAGCTCCAAAACTAGTTCTGCGCTCTCTGTCTGAAAACGGTTAAGCAGCAAGTTATTGGTAGAGTGCCTACTTTTCTTTCAGGCTTTATTATACATAAGTTTCTTTCTCATCCATAATCAAACAGTGGATTCACTCTGTTTTATTTTGCATTAGCTAGGATTTATTGGGGAATAATAGTAGGTTCTTTGAGGGATTGAATCTCTTCTTCAAGATCTAATTGCTGACAAGGCCTCTGAAAAGGGGTAGAATCATTAAATTATTCATCTCTGTTTCCTTGTAATAACTTGCTGGCCTATCTGTGCCAAATTACCGTATAAAATGAATCAGAGTATAAGATGCAACTTAGTTTTTGGAGAGGAAAATAAGAAAAAATTATTCTGCCTTTGCCTACCAGCATCCATAGTAGTGGTGGGTTTCAAAAAAATTTCGAACCTCCTCTGTGGGTGTGGCCTCCTTTGTGGGAGTGGCTTGCTGCCCATGTGACCCAGTGGGAGTGGCTTGCCGGCCATTTGTTCTCTCTCTCTCTCTCTCTCTCTCTCTCTCTCTCTCTCTCTCTCTCTCCCCCCTTCCTTTTGTCTCTCTGTCCCTTTTTCCTTTTTTTCTTTCATCTCTCTCACTTTTTCTTTCTTTTTCTTTCTTTCTCTCTTCCTTTCTTTCTTTCTCTTTCTCTCTCTGTGTGAGTCTGTCTGTCTGTCTCTCTCTGTGTGTGTGTGTGTGTGTGTGTCAGTGGTGGGTTTCAAATTTTTTTGGAACCTCTTCTGTAGGTGTGGCCTGCTTTCCGGGTCCACTGATGGAACCTCTTCTAACTGGTTCGGTAGATTTGACGAACCGGTTCTACCGAATAGGTGCAAACTGGTAGGAACCCACCTCTGATCCATAGTATTCATCTGGCTAGGGTCCTGTCAGTGTGTGAAAGAGTTGAGGGCTGTTTGGAAACAAACAGTATTTGCTGTGTGAGCAAGAAGGAAGGAGACAGAAAGGAGCCTGGGCGTGGCTTGTTCTGTACTAAAGCTGTATATCTGAAACTAAAACTGAAAACAAAACTTCTCTGCTGAACTACCACGTTGGAAAACCTGCTTTTGCTATTGTATATTTACTTGATGTGTTATATTATATATAAAGAGAAGTTATTGAATCCTGCTGAATCAGTGACTTGTGTGCTTTCTGAATGTGATTGCTGCTGCAAATTCTGACACGTCCTTGGAGCTAATAGTGAACAGTCAGCTCAGCTTCAGCACATTATTGCAGCCTGATTCAGCATGAGCAGCTGATTGGTGAGTGAATCAGCCTTGGAATATCCCCAATCAGCTGTTCCAGGCTGCAGGGATTGCCACAAACCATCGCCTCCTCTGTGCCTTGTGTTTTTGGCTACATTCGGTGTATAAGACACACCCAAATTTTCACCCTCTTTTAAGGTTAGAGTTTAACATATTTACACTAGAAGTCATAACACAAGTCAAGAAGTACATGGCACAAGGACACAAGTAGCAATGATAATTAAAAATTAGCAATATGGGCAATTGAAGTCTGGTACACAAGTTTAGATGTCTCTCCAACAGCTCCAAAACCAGTTCTTCCTCCTCAGTCTGCAAAACTGTTAAGCAGCAAGCTAATGGTAGAGTAGGAGAATCTTAAATTTATCTCTCATCCCAAGTCCAGAATGCACATGCATGTCCTGTGTCTGATTATTTAACTCCTGATTTTCCTCCATTGCAGAGGAAACAACCACTTCTGAAACTGCTTTTCTTTGCTGTGCAAGCTGTGCTTCCTTGAAAGGTCCTAAGCTTTGTGACCTTGATTAATTAATTATTACCCTCTGCCTGTTTGCACTGCTATCGGAAGTTGACATGATCCTAATTAATTTCACCCCAAAGGCTTCCTTTGGTCTCCTAAGCAGCTATTCCAAGTCATTCCATTCAAGTTGCATTCCCCACTGTGTGTTTGCTGGTTGTTAAGTCACTAAGTTGGGATCAACTCTTCATGACCCCATGGATGATAGTTCATGATCCTGCTCTCCTCCACTGTCTCCACTGGAGTTTGCCCAAATTCATGTTCATTGTGTTCATTCAATGACACTATCTAATCATCCTCTGCCATCCTCTTCTCCCTTTTCCTTCCATCTTGCCCGATATCAGAGTCTTTTCTAATGAGCTCTCTCTTCTCATTTGGTGGCCAAAGTATTTGAGCTTCAGCTTCAGTATCTGCCCTCCCAAGGAACAGTCAGAGTTGATTTCCTTCAGGATGAACTGATTTGATCTTCTTACAGTCCAAGGGACTCTCAACAGCCCTGTCTTTCAACCCTGAAGCTGATCTCTGCTGAAGCCATCTTGTAAATTTCAATGCTGCCACACTGGATCATGGGATAGGGAGGTGGGAATTTGAGATAGCTGGGGTTGTGTAGTCAAAATCACATACTTTCTCTTGGGAACCAAGGACGTTCTCGTACCTGGCTGGAGGAAGAAGTGATATCACTAGACCAGTGGATACTGCCATGATTGGGCCATGTGACCAATTGTTTGTGATTGAGGGAAAAACGTTTAATTTTATTTAAAGAGTTGGTTTTACCAGATATGTGCCAATGAGATATTTTCAATATCTATTCTTTAAGAAATCCAGCTGCCTTGGAGTTTTTGCTTGCAATGGATCAATTACTTGGAACCCTGACACTGTTCTTGCTACTTTGGTAGGAATAGCATGTATTCTACATCTTGAAGCCCTAGATTGCTATCTATTCATAAAAAAACCATAGTCTTGCTTAATGTGAAGAACATTACCTGAAAATGTTGCAGCTTTGAAGACTCAACATAGTGTTCATTGATCACCAATCTGTATTTAGTTCTGGATGAATACATAGCATGAAAAGCATGAGCCACAGCATAGATTGCATTGTAGATGCTGTAGCTTTGACCTGTCATCTGCATTTCAAAAAGAGGCCCAGGGATGTTCTCCAGCTGCTCATCTCCAGTGCAGGATGTCAATTGATTCTCCTCTCCAACTGCATCTTCAAATACACAGTCAAACGCCTGTTCCCAGAAAAGCTTGACGAAGCTGTCGACTTCAGAACGTGGATTCAGTTTATGAAGGAAATTTTGGAAAGCTCTCACCTCCTTGGAAGGAATTGCAAATGATAAGGCTCCGTGGAAGATCTGTATTTTTATCTCTCTGTGAAATGTTTCAGATGAGAAATCCCAAGGAGCAGTCACAACCCACACTTTGTCAACAGGCTGCAATTCGGAAGTGTTAACCACAAACTCCAACCAATGAATATCCAACATGGCATGCGTATCTGCCTTTGCGACAACTACACTGGCATTTGAGTTATGGAGAGATACAATTATATTCTGTAATTGACCGATCAGTTTATCAATCTGAAAAAAATACTCATGACTAGGTGTTCTCTCTGTGAAGGCTATACAGATCTCTCTCTCGAAAAGCAGATGTGTTAAGGTCTGCACAAATATTTCTCCTTTCTCATCTCCTAAGGCAATGATCCCAACCCATTTCCATTGAAAATATAAGAGAAGCTGGACAAGTCCATTCAACTGATAAGTTTCACTAGGAGTCATCTGGTATAAGAAAGCAAATTGATTTTTTTCTCTTACTGCTGGTGAAAAGAAGCTATAGGTGACCTAGAGAAGACCAGAGAGATATTCATCCACCAGTTAGTGAATTTCATGCATTTGTTTGGTAGCTAAAGATTATTTTCCTTATTTTCAAGAATTGTAAACATTTAAAAGAGAAATTCAGTGAACGTCATCTGATGTAAGATGTTGGACTTGCACCAAAGAGTACTAGGTTCTAATTCTTCCTCAGTCCACTAACAATCATTGCTAACTTTGGGCCAATTTTTCTTTTTCAGTTAGTCTTCCTCACAGGGTTGTGACTTAGGGGATGGGAGAGATAGATATTTGAAATTCTATAAAAGGTAGAATAGACAATCAACAAAAATACAGACAAATTATCATCCCATGTTAGTTTTTTAAATTTCCATTTCAATTGAAGATCTTAGAAAGTCGTTTGGCCAAATATTTAGTTAAAATGGGAAGTACCTTTCATATCTGATTCCCAAATGGAGTGAGGGCAGGAGTGGGCTTCAAAAATTTCAGCAATGGGTTCTCTGCCTGGTTGCTGGGAGGGCGTGGCTAGTCAGCTTCCTGCACCATAGGGGGGGCATTTTTGCCTTCCCCAGGCTCCAGAGCCTTTCCTCGAGCCTCTGAGAGGGTGAAAACTGCCCCCCCCGGGCTGGAACTTCTGGGAGGCCCGTTTTCCCCCCTCCATGCAGGCCCTGCACCATTGGTGGGTTTCAAAAATTGTTGGAACCTACTCTGTGGGTGTGGCCTCCTTTGTGGGAGTGGCTTATCACCCATGTGACCGGATGGGAGTGGCTTGCCGCCCATGTGACCAAATATGAAATTATGAATAAGTACTTAGGTCGGTCCAAGTAGCTATTCAGAAACTCTGGCATTGAAGCATGCAAGTCTTAAAGCTGTCAAATTACAAGATCCTTGCCAGTGGTGGGTTTCAAAAATTTTTGGAACCTCTTCTGTAGGTGTGGCCTGCTTTCCGGGTCCACTGGTGGAACCTCTTCTAACCAGTTTGGTAGATTTGATGAACTGGTTCTACCGAATAGGTGCGAACTGGTAGGAACTCACCTCTGCCCTGCACTTACCTTGCATCCAAAATGGGCCGCGTGGAGAATCCTCGGAGGGGTGGGTAGGGTGGGTGGGGCCAGCCAGGGGTGGGATTTGGAGGTTCTCCAAACCCGCCATAATGTTAGCTATGGGTTCTCTGAAACCCGGGTACACCCATAGCAGCCCACCCCTGAGTGGGGGTGGTGGGTGGTGAGAACAATAGAAGTTGCTTTATTTTGAGGGATCTCAGACTTGTTTTTCTAAGAGATTTCATCAGAGTTTCTTTAATTTTTACTTTTCTTTTTAAAGTAATTTTAATCTTCAGAATTATGAACTCCTCTATTCTCCTTTCAGGGGGATTCCACATTATGTTATTAGTAGAAGATCAATGCTGGATCACGTTAAGCACGTTGGATATAGTAACCAGTCTCTTAATACGTTCTTCACTCAAATGTGTTTATTTGAGCCCATGCAGGTAGTGTGCAAGTTTGAGATGTTTCCCTACGGTTCCTTAAGGATCAAGGGCTGGATCTGAAACATCCTTGTTTGCTACAAATTCAAATACTGCACACCTTTACATATAAACTATTGTTGTAAAGGCAAAGAAATAAGTCTATACTGTGATATTGTACATGGAATTGCAGGGGAAACCTATATACAGTATAATACTATATATATATATATATATATATATATATATATATATATATATGTATGTATGTATGTATGTATGTATGTATGTATGTATGTCTGTCTGTCTGTCTGTCTGTCTGTCTGTCTGTCTGTCTGTCTGTCTGTCTATCTATCTATCTATCTATCTATCTATCTATCTATCTATCTTAAGATCAGGCATTGTTTTCTCCCATCTCTACCAAACATTATTGGAAAAACAGGAATAGAATAGAGTTGGAAGGGACCTTGGAGGTTTTCTAGTCCAAACTCCTGTGCAAGCAGAAGACCCTATTCCATTTCAAACAAGTGTCTGTCTATTCTCTTCTTAAAAACTTCCAGTGATGAAGCACTCACAACTTCTGAAGTGAACTGTTTCACTGGTATTTGTTGTCATATTAACATTTATTATCCTCCCGAAAGATTACATTTTTCAAATGGTCCTGGTTATCGCTTTTGGAAACTACCAAAAATAAAGAAGGAAAGGAAAAGACCTGAGAGACTGCCTCCTGCCAATTACCTCCCAAAGACCAATTTGATCGCACAGGCTTGGCCTTCTCCAGGTTCCATCTGCCAGCCAATGCCGGCTGGCGACCCCCCGGGGGAGAGCCTTCTCTGTTGCTGCTCCGGCCCTCTGGAGCGAGCTCCCCGTGGAGATCCAGATCCTTACTACTCTCCCGGCCTTCCATAAAGCTACTAAGTCCTGGCTGTTCCGGCAGGCTGGGGCTGTTAAAGCACCCAGCCCCATTTTAATTGTGACTGTTGTGGATTTTAAAATTTGTTTGTATTGTCTTATTTATTCCCTCCCCTGTTTATTGTGAGCCGCCCGGAGTCCTTTGGGAGTGAGCGGCATACAAAACCAATAAACCTAAACCTAAACCTAAAAGAAAGGACAGGAGAAAGCTTCATCATTGCCTTTTTCCAAGCATTTGATAGGTAGAAAGAGAGTGAGACAGAGAGAAAATTGGATGGAAACAATTTAACAATGTAACCTACAGCCCTTGCATGCTTGACAATTTCCCACTCAAGTCTTCACAAGGTCCAGCTCTGGCTTTTGAGAGGTAACAAAATTGACTGAGGGCGATTAATTTTATTTTTTAGTTGACACACTACTTCTAATTGGATTGTTGCAATAATCAGAATTATTGAGCAAGGTAGTACCTTGCTCAATAGTAGTAACTATGAGAGGGATTTTGGAATCCTAGTGGACAACCATTTAAATATGAGCCGGCAGTGTGAAGTAGCTGCCAAAAAAGCCAACACAGTTCTAGGCTACATAAACAGAGGGATAGAATCAAGATCACGTGAAGTGTTAATGCTACTTTATAATGCCTTGGTAAGGCCACACTTGGAATACTGCATTCAGTTTTGGTCACCACGATGTAAAAAAGATGTGGAGACTCTAGAAAGAGTGCAGAGAAGAGCAGCAAGGATGATTAGGAGACTGGAGACTAAAACATATGAAGAACGGTTGCAGAAACTGGGTATGTCTAGTTTAACAAAAGTAGGACTAGGGGAGACATGATAGCAATGTTCCAATATTTGAGGGGTTGCCACAAAGAAGAGGGAATCAAACTATTCTCCAGGGCACCTGAGTGTAGAACAAGAAGCAATGGATAGAAACTAATCAAGGAGAGAAACAACTTAGAACTGAGGAGAAATTTCCTGACAGAACAATTAATCAGTGGAACAGCTTGCCTCCAGAAGTTGTAAATGCCCTAACACTGGAAGTCTTTAAGAAAATGTTGGATAGCCATTTGTCTGAAATGGTATAGAGTTTCCTGCCTACCTAGAAGACCTCCAAGGTCCCTTCCAACTCTGCTATTGTATTGTATTTTGCAATTTTTCAAAAGAAAGTGGGTTAACATTTTCCCTGCAGCAACATCAGTTTAAAAGGACTTATTCTTCAGCTAAATACTCACACCTTTTGTACTCTCTCTTCAATCTCCCTGTCAAACAAACAAACACATAAAATGGAATTTCCATAATATTATTTTCAACTTATTACACTTTGGTTACTTTCAAGTGGACTTTTTCATTTTCACACTGGTTATTTTCTTTTACTGATAAAATCCTAAAATATCTCACCTCATCTTACCTGGGAAATTTTGTAGAGAGTTAGGATGGAAGCCATGTGTAGAGTGATTTCAGAATCAAGGCCCCCAATGGCTGCAATCAGATTCTTTTCAACATCACACTTGTAATTGGGGACAGTCTTCTTATGGCAAGATAGAAGATTCAGCGTATTTTGATTAGCCATGCGGGCACTGAAGTAACTTTCATAGATCTGGAACCCCAAGGTGATGTTGGGTAAAAGTTCCAGGTTCTCATTGATCTCATTCACAGCAAATACCATTGATAGGACATGCTGGTAATTCTTGGGCACTGTGCTAGAACAAGAAGAACATTGTATGTATGTACACAACATCTTGTACACTTGCTGGAATCATGCTCTTGTTTAACAGCCATAATGAGAGATAACATACAATAAAATTGTTGCAGCTAGAGATTGTCTAGGAAGGAAAGAAGGAAGGAAAGAGATATGTGCTAAGGATCAAATGAATTCCTTTACTGCATTGTATTCTATTCTTCTTTAAATGTTGTTTAACTAAATGAAGGAATGTTATCCAGTCAGCTAGGATATGTTAAAAATACTGTGTAGCAGCAAGATTTAACCTAGAGGGTGTAAATTTAGAATATAAGATGAATATACAGAACTGATTTTGTAGGTGTCATTTATATATAAGGCATAGTGGGGAACAATGGTTAGAAATAATGGTTATGAAAACAGAAGTGATATAAATACATTTTCAAATTTTCAAGGAAACTTCCAGGATTAGCTCATGAAAGTAGGAGAAGATGGGAGATGAAAACCATAGATAACAGGAAAGATATATGATAATTGAATGCAGATTGCAGAAATATATCTAAACTATGAATGTCTATGATTAGACATTAGGAAATATAACAGGAAAAAAGGAAATGAGAGATTTTATTAAGGGGATCAGAAAAATTATAGGATAATTTACAGATAATTAAAATGCAGAGAAATATGCTTGGAAGATATTTGATTGATGTAAATGTCTGTAAATGGGATTATATAATGATAGAAACATTTCAAGGAAGATAATACCTTCAAGAGCAAAAAGTCAGCTATGTCTGTCAAATAGGAAGATACCAGAAACAGATTAAAAGGGTGGAAGTGCTAAAACCTATGTTGACAAATAAGAAATCAGACTATAAGGCATTGAGGTTGGAAAAATGTTAGTGCATATATTGAAAAAAACACAATGAAAGAAAAAGAACAAATTAGCAAATGACTGCACCCATTCTTTATGAGTTCAGTTTTGCTTAATAGCTGATAGAGGAAAAATAGAATCACATAAATATAGAGTGAGATGCCAAATACATTAGCCTTGTTATGTTCCACATTCTGGCAAAATCTACATCGTCTGGCAGGAACATATTTAAATTAATGGGTGCCCCTGAACAGGTGATTATTCTTCTGAAAAGAAATTTAAATGAACAGTTTAATTTAAGAGCTGAATTTTGAGGTCAAGGGAAGGGAGTCACAGAAAGATACACTTTGCCTCCTTAACTAACTTATCTATGAAATTGTTATAAGAGTGGCAGCAGAGATCAAACTTGGAACCTCATTTCAATGAAATGAAAGCAGCAATGGGAAAAGATTTGGGTAAGAAATGTAAAATTTGCGCAAGCTCAAAACTTGAGAGATAATTTTTATAAGATGTTTATAGATGGCATTTAGACCCCAAAAAGTTAGCTTGTATGTATCCGAATTTACAATCTAAATGCTGGAGATGTGATTGTATTGATGCTATGTATTATCATATATGGTGGACCTGTAAAAAAATTAAAGCATTTTGGATAAAAATATGGTGGATTATTCAAAATATTCTTAAAAAGAGGATAAAGTTCACTCCCCAGCTGTTCTTGCTAGGTGTAATTGCAGACTGTACAGAGACTAATTTGATTCTGAACTTAACAATGACAGCAAGATTGTTGGTGGCGCAGTACTGGAAGAAGGAAGAATTGCCTACTATTCAAGAATGGACGTTAAAAGTAGTAAACTTAGCAGAGATGGCCAAAATCTCAGCATATTTGAAGGACTATTCAGATGAGAAATACAAGCTGGAATGGAGAAGATGGATTGACTACATTCAAAACAAATATCGGACTAAGAAATTTCAATTAGCTTATGAATGAATGAACAAGGAATGTTACAATTTATCTAAAGTCAGCTTAATAAAAGGAGAGTTAAAGTACAAGAGGAGGTAGGATGCTATAGTTAGTTAGCTTATGTTAGTGTATGATTGTTAAATGTTTACACCCTGTATTTTGCTCTGGGAGGTTGGGGGGAGGGAGGTTGGAGGGGGGGCAGGGTTGGGGCGGAGGGAGGGAAGGAGAAGGGGAAATATTTGTAAAATCTATTAAAACTCTTCAATAAAAAAAGAAATGAAAGCAGCAAGCAATCTACCAATAGAAAAAACTGCACCATTTTTTTTCTGAACAAATTTCTTATATTTGTAGTGGAATAATGGGCATAATCGTTTGGAAGGGATCAGACTTCTTTCTTTATAAACTGTAAAGAACCACAATCTTAGTCTTTCAAATATAATCTGATGATAACTGTCAGGGCATTATGTGTGTCAACCAGTTGGAAATTGCCTTACAGTGACGAATTCTTTGGTAGCCTAAGGAATAACCTCCTTATTATAAAATAAACTTTCTCATGGGTAGTAGCATTTCCTCAGGGCCAATGAACAAATGAGAGCAAACATTTGTACTAATTTTTAAACAAAACTTCCTTCTTTCCTTCCTTCCTTCCTTCCCTCATTTTTAGAAACTTCATTTAAATACTTCATTCAAATAAAATACTTCATTCAAATGCAATCGAACAAGTCTAGAGATATTTCACGAGAAGAGTCCTCCTCTTCTCTGCTTGCAACAGAATACCTTATGCCGCCAGACTGGAAATTTTGGGCTTAGACAATTTAGAATTTTACTGTCTTTGATCCAACCTAAGTGAAGGAGATAAAATTATCTGCTACAATGTCCTACCTGTCAATGAATACTTCAGATTCCACCACCACAACACACAATCTCACAATAGATACAAACCTATAGTAAACCGCACTGAACTTGAGTGCAGAAAATATAACTTCAGTAACAGAGTTGTCAATGCCTGGAATACACTACCTGACACTGTGGTTTCTTTCCAAAACCCCAAAAACTTTAACTTTAGACTGTCTAGTGTTGATCTCACCCCATTCCTAAGAGGTCTTTAAGGAGCATGCATGCATAAGCACACCAGCCTACTGTCCCTGTCCTAATATTCCCTTGTACTTGTATTCATTTCATGTATTCATAATCATGTCTATACTTATATCTGTTATCTAATTCATGCTGGACAAAATAAAAAAAAATTAGGCCATTCATTGGTAGTTTTGTTGATACGAACAAGGTGAGGTCTATCTTTCATTAAGAAGCACAACTCCACATCCTTTTGTTCTCATATCTACTGAGGGTGATTATTTAAATGTTTTGTCAGATAGGACAAAAAGAAATGGTTTCCTTACGTATACATGTCTTCAATCATTGTCAAGGGATTCTCAGTGAAGGATAATGGATTGAAGGCAGGCATGAAGAGCTGAGAAAAGATTGCACCAATGATGAAGTCTCCGGGCTGATAATACTCATGCTGAATAGGAAGGGAATAATTCACACTACATGAATTAGGAAGAGCTTTCCCCTCAATTTGTGGAAACACTAAGAGTAGCAGCAAAAGGAAGAGCTTTGACATCTGCAATGATGAAGAAGTATCTTCTCTTAACCTCAAATCCTTTACCTCAATCTAGTTCCCATCATCAAATTAAGTGTCACACTTAGTGCTTTGCAGACTTCTGAATGATGTCTTCAAAGAAGCATAAAAGAAACAGACTAAAATGTGGTTTCTATTGCAGATACATAAAATCTTATAAAGCTTAGTCAGTCTTTCCAGAATAGGAGATAAATCATAACACTTTGTGATAATAACAGGCACTAGCATCTCAAAAGGAATGTAACCCCCAGGGCATCAGATGGCATCAGAAATGATGAAGACAACATGTTTATCATATCTTGTTATGGTGTATCAGAATAATAGAATAGCAGAGATGGAAGAATTGGTCTTCTAGTATATTCCCTGTTCAAGTAGGACAGTGGTGGGATTCAAATAATTTAACAACCAGTCCTCTGCCCTAATGACCAGCTGGGTAGGCATGGCTTGGTGGTCTTGTGACTGGGTGGGTGTGGCCAACTCAATGTCACTCAGGTCAATAGGCACTTCGCCTTAGCTGTAATAAGGGTTAACCGAATAGGCAGTTTCTGTAAGCAGGGCAATAAAGATCAGGCTAGAAACAACACCAGAATGTTTCCTTCCTGCCTTCCTTACAGGATTAGCCCTGTAAAGTAGGGAAAAAACAAAAGGAGATTTCTTCCAACAACTGGTTCTCCAAACTGCTTAGAAAGTTACCAACCAGTTCTCCTGAATAGGTGCGAACTGGCTGAATCCCACCACTGAAGTAGGACATTGTATAGCAATAGAACGTAGACTTATATACCACTTTATAGTGCTTTCCATCCCTTTCTAAGCAGTTTACACAGTCAGCCTATTGCCCCCAACAGTCTGGGTCCCCATTTTTTACTGACCTCAGCAGAATGGAAGGCTGAGTCAACCTTGAGCCTGGTGAGATTCGACCTGCCAAACTGCTGGCAGCTGGTGATCAGTAGAAATAGCCTGCAGTTCTGCACTCTAACCACTGCACTATCACGGCTCATATCATTCTGGACAAATGGTTGTTCTTGAAAACCTCCAGTGATGGAGCACCCAGATGTCATCTTCTGGAAGAAGCCATTCCACTGATTAATTGTTCTGTCAGGATTTTTTTCTTAGTTCTATGCTCGTTCTCTCCTTGATTAGTTTCTATCCATTACTTCTTTCCTGCCTTCTGGTGCTTCGGAGAATAGGTTGACCCACCTTTTGCGTGTGACTGTCCCCTTGATATTGGAAGATTGCTATCATATCACTCCTAGTCCTTCTCTTCATTAGATTAGACATACCCAGTTCCTCTAACTGTTCTTCATATGGTTTAGCCTCCAGTCCCCTAATCATCTTTGTTGCTCTTCTCTGCACTTTTTCTAGAAGGTCAACATCATCTTTTTTATATTGTGGCAAGCAAAACTGAATGAAATATTCCAAGAATGATTTTGGACATGGAAGCTTAGATATGGAAATGGTACCTGGATTTAAGATGATGGGTGGTGGAATGACAAGGAATAACTATAAGATATAGCTAGAAAAAAAAATATTTTTCAATATGCTAAGAGGACACATAATTTCACAGTAAATATATGTTTTATCTGGCCAACAAAGCTCTTTGGAACCAACATTTAAACAAACTGAAGTAAGATCTGTTAAAGAGAATTCTGTCGAAGGAATGTACTACTAAATAACATATCCAGCTAAAGAATTTGCTTCCATATGATCTTGTGATGTCCAGTTCCTTAGAAAGCATTGCAGAGCACTGAAGATAAGTTTATCAGTGGCTACTAGGCATAGTAAGGGACATGGTGGCTCAGTGGCAAAGATGCTGAGCTTGTCAATCAGAAAGGTCAGCAATTAGACGGTTCGAATCCCTACTGCCACATAATGGAGTAAGCTCCTGTTACTTGTCCCAGCTTCTTCCAACCTAGCAGTTCAAAAGCATGTAAAAATGCAAGTAGAAAAATAGGAACCACCTTTGGTGGGAAGGTAATAGGAACCACCTTTGGTGGGAAGGTAACAGCATTCTGTGTGCCTTCAGTGTTTAGTCATGCTGGCCACATGACCACAGATACCTCTCCAGACAGCGCTGGCTCTTCGACTTTGAAACAGAGATGAGCAGTGCCCCCTAGAGTCAGGAACGACTAGCACATATGAGCGAGGGGAACCTTTACTTTTACTAGGCATAAGTTGGTCTCATGCCTCCAGGACAAGAAATAGGTTGGTCTTAAGGGCATGATCATATCTATGTTTAAGCTTCCTGCAGGCATCACTTTGATCTGTTGAGGAAATAATATGATGGAGTGCATAGTCCTTTGACTTTATCCATTAAATATATCATACTGCATTCTTATAACCCAAAAGAATCATAAAATTATCTTTGAAGTACCTAAGAATACATGGATGGGAGGGCACACATGGGGTCCCCAGTTGCGAATAGTTTCCATTTTAGGTATAAATAAATTAGCCATTATCACTTTCATGATTTTTTTTTGATGCCTCATTTTGTGAAGCAGGTTGGCCAAGAAATCAGGGTTAGCTTGCTGTGGCTTCATGTGGAGGAGTTGGTTGAAAATTTTGAGCCCAGTGTTTCTCGACCTCAGCAATTTTATGATGTGTAGCCTTCAACTCCCAGATTTCCCCAGCCATTGGACTCTAGCCAGCCAATCATTTTTCTTCTCACCTAGAAACCTCCGCAGACTTTGAGAAGGAGTGTTCTTTGCCCATTATACATTATATTTTCACATATTGTAAATTTTAACTTTAAACAATGGTTAGCTATCTGCCTTTTACTATACCAGCCATACAGAAGTCATAAAGTTTTAATGAGAGGATATATAATATGAAATAAATATGAAAGTGAACCTAAAAATACAGTTTGTACAGTGAGGTAAATACAGTGTCTTGTCTTTGTTCAGCTAACAAGATGCATTGGTTTAAGAACTGAAAAATAAATATTATAATCAAATAGGTTTACTTCCAAATGATGTATCAATGTTTTCAAGTAGGCCAGGCCACGAAACTAATGCTGCAGGAATATTACTTTATTGTTAATATTTTAATTTTTACAGACATCTGATAGCTAGTCGAAATGATCAATTTTACCCATATGAAGAGCAATGAGGTCAAGTTGGAACTATTCTTTTTCTTACATTTCTTTCTTCTCACAACTGAGCAACATTTTATCTCTCCAACTTTCTTTTCAAAGCCAGGGCTAAATTCTTCAAAATCAATGAATATCTGGAATTGTTAATTTTTTGTTTTTAGATGGTCCTTCGTGTTGAGTTCTGGTCTCACTACAATTATATAGCATTTAGCATTTTTAATTTGAATAAAATTTCAGGACTCCTGTCTGGTATAAAATGACAAAGCTGTATATCGATGAAGAGATATTGAGACTGAAAGAAGCGGTGCTGAATTTGGACATATATTATATGGGACTTATATAAGACTTGTTTGAATCTTAATTTAAACTGCGCATGATCTATTCTTTGGGGCGAGGAGAGCGAAGATCATAGTTTTCTTGGATTGTGGTTTGGGATGAATGGAGTCGGGTGCGTGGGGTAGATGGAAGGGTAGTGAAAGTTCAATTAGATTATCTTGATTCAGAATGTATGCTGATTTTTGTATAAATTGTTATTTGAATACAAGGTTAAGAAAGATTATCTGGAGAGTCTACACGAGGGTGGAGTAAATATGAGAGGAGCAATGGATGAGGATAAAATATATATGCGGACACGGGTAAAGGTAGGATGGGAGGTATAGAATTTATATGCGGAAGCAGGTAAAGACATTGTTTAAAATTTTAAAAATAATGAGAAGCTGAGTTTAATGTTAGAGAGTATATTGACTTCTCTTTCTTGGGGGGGGGTTACCCCCCCTCCTTTTTTTCTCTCTTTTTATTATTCTTTTCTTTTTTGTTCTTTATTTTTTATTATTTTTTATTATTTTGTAACTTCTAATCTATTTGGTTTCAATATACTCCAGACTTTGCTTGATAAAGAACGATGCCGGGAATGGGACCTGGGAAGTCGGAAGGGGGTCAGGGAGGGGGGTTCAGGGGGTGGGGGGGGGGAGGGTCGAAGTAACAATGAATGCACTTGGATACTGTTGCTTTTTCTTTTTTTTTTCTTTTCTTCTTTCTTTTCCTTTTATTTTTCTTTTGTTTTAGTACAAAACAAATAGACCAATGAATACTAGAAATACACCGAAGCGAGGTGTAGAGGGAAAGAAGAGGGGGGAATTAAGAGGGAGTGAGAAGGGAATGTAAGGAGGGTGAGATGGTGGGAAGGGGAGAAAGGAATGGCTGAGGGGGAGGGGAAGTAGAAGAGGGGATTGTTGGAAGGGAGAAATGAAAGTTGGAGGGGTAGAAGGAAGGGTGTATGTAGGATAGAAGTGTTATGAGTTGTTTATTCTTCTTTTTTTTAACTGCACAGTATTTAAGTGATTGTATAAATATTTAAAAAAAAAATTTACCCATATGAAGAGCAATGAGGTCAAGTTGGAACTATTCTTTTTCTTACATTTCTTTCTTCTCACAACTGAGCAACATTTTATCTCTCCAACTTTCTTTTCAAAGCCAGGGCTAAATTCTTCAAAATCAATGAATATCTGGAATTGTTAATTTTTTGTTTTTAGATGGTCCTTCGTGTTGAGTTCTGGTCTCACTACAATTATATAGCATTTAGGGAAAAAGATAGATCCCAATATTCCTATACTGGAAGCCAAGATGGAGAAGATCTCCACAGCTACCATGTATTTTCCTTTGTTGCTCAGATAAGTTGGGATAAAAGTCACCCATACACTACAAAACACCAGCATGCTGAAAGCAATAAATTTGGCTTCATTAAAAGAGTCTGGCAGTTTTCGAGCAAAGAAAGCCACAATGTAGCTGATGAGAGCAAGAAGTCCCATATATCCTAAAATATAATAGAACATGTTGCCTGCTCCTTCATTGCATTCGACCACAATCTCTTCTGGAAGAGAATGCATGTCCAAATTTGGGAAAGGAGGGCCAGTGCACAGCCACAATATGCAAATACTTGCTTGAATGCAGGAACAACAGAGAATCAGAGAGTTGGAAAATCTTTTCCCCACCCATTTTCTCAATTTTGATCCTGGCTTGGTAGCCATAAAAGCTAGAACCACTGTGATGGTTTTGGCCAAAACTGAAGAAACAGCAACTGAGAAGATAATCCCAAAAGCCATTTGACGAAGAAGACAGGTCAGCAATTGGGGCTGACCAATGAATAGCAAGGAACAGAGGAAGCAGAGGAAGAGGGTGACAAGGAGAAGATAAGAGAGATTCCGGTTGTTAGCTTTGACAATGGGAGTATTCCGGTGTTTTATGAAAATTCCAAGTACCACCACTGTGGTCACAGAAAGTGATAGAGCCAGAGCAGCTAAAGTGATGCCCAAAGTTTCATTGTAAGACAAGAAATTTAGATCCTTGGGAATGCACATATTTTTTTCCTTGTTTGGATATTGTTCTTCTGGACAGTCTAAGCAGTCATCCATATCTGTGAAAATATATATTTCAGAATTCACAGTCTACTGAGAAGTATTATTAATTGAAAACATCTTACGTCATACAGCAATAGGGGACAACTATGGTTCTTGGGACTGAATGTGCAACAATTCTCATCATTTATTGCTTTTCTTCTGTTAGCCAAAAGCATACAAGCAGTCATCCATATCTGCGAAAATATAAATGTCAGAATTGATAGCAGTATTTCAAATTTGCATACTTTTGTTTACTGAGAAGTATTTACTAATTAAAAACATTCTATGTCATAAAACATGAATGGACAACTATGGTTTTTGGAACTGAAACATGCAACAATTCTCATCATTCATTGCCTTCAGTCCTCCTGGCCAGATGTGCTGGCAATTGTAGTCCAGCAACATTAAAACACCAATTCACATCTCTGTTAAATAGATATTTCTTAAAACTTGATATTGGAGAGCTCAATTAGAATGGAGCTCATGAATAATGAGGATGACTTGAAGAGTGCAGTGGTTAGAATACAGTGCTACAGACTCCTTCTGCTGACTGCCGAATACATGCAATTTGGCAATTCGAATCTCACCAGGCTCAAGGTTGATTCATCTTTCCATCCTTCCGAGGTCGGTAAAATTAGTATCCAGATTGTTGGAGGCAATATGCTGACTCTGTAAACCACTTAGAGAGGGCTGTAAAGCACTGTGAAGCAGTATATAAATCTAAATTCTACTGCTATGTGTGTGATATTTCTGTGTGTGCCTTTATGGATATACATACCGTGTTGGAGTATAAAACACACCTTTTTCCCTAAAAAAAGAGGCTGAAAATTTGGGTGTGTCTTATACAGTGAATACAGCATTTTTTGCCTCCTGAAACCCCACCCCCTTCACCAAAATGGCCATTTACAGCTTGTAGGAGGCTTTCAGAGAGCTCTTGGGGCTGGGGAGGGCAGAAATGAGCAAACAATGGGCCATTTTTTGCTCAATTTTGCCCCCTAGCAGCACTCTATAAAGGCTATCCATGCCCCCTTTTTTGGCAAAAAACGGGCCCATTTTTACAAAAAAAAATTGGGTTGTGTTTTGCTTGATTTTGGCCCCCCATCCCACCAGGAACACTCTACAAGCCTCCTAAGAGTTATTCATGCCCTTTTGTTTGAAAAAAAATGGGCTTGTTTTCGCAAAAACTGGGCTGTTTTGGGGAGGTTTGCAGAGTGCAAAAACTTTTTTTTTTAAATGTGCCTCTTCAAAACTTTAGTGCGTCTTGTACTCTGGTGCATCTTATACTCCAAAAAAATATGATAATTGCGCATACATAAACATAACAATACAATATTTCCTACCTCTTTCATTTGAAAATTTTCTTGATGGACAAGTATTACAATCGTAGCAACAAAAAGGCTCCCCTTCCTTCCTTTTCTTTCTGGAACCTGGTGGGCAATGATCATTGCATAGAGCAAGAGGTATAGTCTATTCATTAAAGTGAGAGAAATATATTTTATTCCTTTGAATCCAACCATTCTTAGAATCACTATATGCGTCATATACTTCTGAGAATATTCATTAGTTTTGTGTGTGTTTGTGCAGATATGTACACAAATAAGAAAGAACTGATCAAAAATATCATGCATTATTGATGAAACTTACCCTCTCTCTGAATAGGCTTTTTGATCACTAATATGTTGAAATAACCTACTGTATGTGATTAGTCTCTTATGATCATTCTGAGTTGCTTGTATTTGACTTCAGGGATGCTCAATGTATAGCATCAGTTAAAATCAGAAGTTAATATATGCATTACATTATTACTGAAAGTCAGAGACCACTGCGGTTATGGGGACCTGTTCTGACCCCCTCCTCCATCCAGTAACGAATGCCGAGACAAGCTTAACTGGAATGCACTTTAATAGCAAGACACCAAAACCTCGGTGGCTGAAAGCCAAGCAGAACAAACAGATAAGGACCTTGGCAGTAACTCAGACAAATCCTGACAGCAATCCAGCCTGCCAAACTAGGTACAAAAGTTCCCCAACTTTTAATCACTGCGTTGACTTCTGCAAAGAGGGGCATGTGCACAAGTAGCTTTTTTATAGTCTGGAGAGGAGCCTAATGACCACCAGCTGAGTGCAATTACCTCCTGTAATTGTGTAATTGTTCCTGACACTTACTAGCTCTTTGATGGCGTGCATCCAGGAACAACTCACTACTGGCAACCGGCTCACTCTCCCTTGTCTCCTCCCCACTGGTCCAAGGCTCAGGTGCCTCCTGGTGGCCAACCAGCCTCTCTGCATCCTGCTCAGAGTCAGAACCCTGTCCAGGGTCCTCCACATCCTCCAGAGCCGACTCATAGGGCTCCTCACTGTTGGAGTCTGGTGGCAGCTCCAATGGCTCCTGCTGGGCCACAACAGGGACCTATGTGGAATCTAAATTCCTCCCCAAGAATGAGTGTTTACTGACTGGATATTTTTTTCCTGATGCCACATGGTGTTCACAGCAGATTTTTTTTCTTTGTGCCTGAAAGAGAAATCTGCTGCTACTTAGGATTGAACTCTCAACCTTTCAAGTAGGAGGTGACAGTCTTCACCACAAGGCCACCACGCTGCTCGTGTAGGAAATCTACAATAATCCTCCCAAACTAATTATATAAAGGCAATGAAAAGCAACTATCACCCTGTAGGCTAATGTGACTTGAAAGTTTAGCATGGGTGAGGTGATAAGGATGGCTAAATGCTAGACAGAGGAGACTCAATAATAAAAATGCACCTCCTCAATCAGAGGCATTAAAGATAACCAGTAGAACCTTCCCAGGGCTCTTGAGCATTTTCTCATTTGAAAGTTCTCCATTTCCTTGTGGAAAAAAGAGAATGGAAGCCATCAATTACTTTAAGAATGGAAGAATGGAAGCCATCAATTACTCCTTCCTCTTGCAAACATTAACTTTGCTAAAATTTCACAAACAGGATAAAATATGTCAAGTTTGTCCTCTTCTAGGCGCTTAATATAACAATACTGGGACTCGTTAATTGTTGAAAAGAAGGCCATCTATTTTTATTTTGAAAATGGAAACTTCATTTTGGTTCTACCTGGTTAAAATGGGCTGGCCATGTGATTTCTCTTTCATTGATGGAGAACTTTCTGCCTGATGGGGCTTCAGGATCCATTTGTCCCACTTTCACTTTCACGAAGGACTTGTTAGGGAAAGTAACCCAGTTAATAATGTCAAATCCAGCAAGCAATTCACCCTTCTTGCCAAAAGATACCTTGTCCCCGGCACTGTTGTTAAAGGAGACTTGACTTAGGAAATGGTAAAGCTGGAATAAATGAAATTTTGGCAAGTATTACCAAAGTGGTGGAAAGAGTGAAAAATATTTGACTTGGAAAAAGTTTTGGTATCCTCTGCAGCTATTTAATTATTTTACCACTCTGTTATTGATAGTCCCATTATTCCTTCCCCAATCAAATATTTCAGTTAAGCTCAGTTTTAAAATGATACTAAGAACTATCAGGTAATGTATCTCAAATAAACAAACTAGATTTTTTTTTGGCATAGAAATATATTGCTATACCTATGTCACTGATGGGAATCCATGTATTTCAAAATTAAAGTTTACTATTTGCCAGGGGAATACTACTACTACTACCTCTACTACATCTATAATCACTATTTGTATTGAATTAAATTTATATGTTGCCTACTTTCCAGTGACTCTGGACAGTTTCAAAGTGATTATTAAGTATTTATGTATTTTCTGCTATAACTTATGGTACAATTTTCATTATTTCTTAAATTAGAATGTTTTGCAAATGTTCTGATGCCCTAGATATAAATTCTAGATTTTGTAGCATTCTGCATCTGGAAGAATACATCTCTCATTTCTTTTAAAACTTACAACAACGTTAATTTCAGAAAACCTTTAGTCCTTTTATTGCCATTATGGAGTCTATTTATATATGTTTATCTCCATTGTTTGCAGGCAGTCCTAAATTTACAACCACACATTTAGTGATCAATAAAAGTTTTAATGGCACTGAAAGAATAACTCATAACTAGTCCTTGCACTTATAACTATTGCTGCATCAGGTGATCAAATTTGAGCACTTGGCACCTGGTATGCAGTTATAATAGTTGCAGTGTCCTGTAATCTTGTAACCATTGGTAATCTTTCCATCCAGCTTTTGATAGCAAAATCAATGGGAGAAGCTGGATTCACTTAATGATCATGAAATTCACTCAACAACTACACTTAACAATCATGACAAAAAATTGGGCAACTTAATTAACAACTGACTTGGTTAGGAATTGAAATGTTGGTCCCAATTATGGTCATGAATCAAGGATTATCCATATACTCACTGTCTTGCCTTCTGTGTATCTCCTCTGGGAATGCTCAGAAAGGCATTATATACAGAATGAGAATCCTTCTTATATAAATAAAGGCACTAATATTAACAATAAGCATGATGCATCGAAAACAAAATCTGCCTTCTAGATGAGGTGTTACCTGAAAATACTGTGATTTACAAGTCCTCTGGTGATCTTTCATCAGCACCGCTCCATATTTACTTCTGGGTGAATAAAAGGCATGCAAAGCATGGGCCAAAGCGTAGACAGCATTATAAACACTGTAGCTTTGACTGGTCATACTTGTTTCAAAAAAAGGCTGCGGAAGGCTTTCTAGTCTCTCATTGCCAGTACAGCTTCCTTTGTCCGTTGCAGAAGCTGGGAATGAGCATTTGAACGCTTGTTCCCAGAAGACTCTGATAAAGGGATCAGTACGAGAACGGGGGTGGTGGAAGAGAAGGAAATTCTGAAACTTTGGCATCTCCAAGGTGTGACTTGCAAAGGACAAGGCTCCGTGGAAGATCTGCATGCTTAAATTATTTAAAAAGGGCTCCACTGAAAAGTCCCAATGGGCTGTCATCACCCATACCTTCTGCACAGGCAGCATCATGTCTGATTCGGCAAGATTGAGCACTATCTGCAAATCTAACATCATGTGAGCATCAGCACTTACAACACAGATATTGACGCTTGGTTTACTGAGCAGCTGGGCCATTTCCCTAAACATGTCATTGAAATGATCAACCATGTCTATAATATTGCTTTGGAGCGGCATTCGTTCAGAGAAGGCAAGGCAGATTCCATTCTCAGAAAAGCTTTTCTCCAAAGTCTGCACAAACTTTTCTCCTTTATCATCATCCATGGCCATGATCCCAACCCACTTCCATTGAAAATGAAGCAATAGTTGGACTATTCCTGCATACTGATGTGCTTCATTGGGTACCATGCGGTATAAGAAAGACGGATGGCTTATATCATTCACTGGTGGACTATATAAACAATAGGAGACCTAAAGGCCAACATAATTACATTCATAATAGGGAAATATAAAAATACTTGCAGGGTCAAGCACAAAAACACAGTAGATTTTACTTTCTTTTTTAAAAAAATATTTAGTTAATTTAAAGCAGTGGTAGTCAACCTGGTCCCTACGGCCCACTAGTGGGCGTTCCAGCTTTCATGGTGGGCGGTAGGAGTTTCCTGTAACTCTGCTTTCTAAATTTTATAAAGTAAAGTTACTTCCCTACTTTATAAATCACCATTACTGTGGAACCAGTGGGTGGTTAGAAAATTTTACTACTAACAGAGATACAAAAGTGGGCGGTAGGCATAAAAAGGTTGACTACCCCTGATCTAAAGCATACCCAAAGGATGGTCCAATCAAAAACTGACTCTAGGTAGCATTTCATTTTCTCCATCCCTACCGTGAGCTAAATCAAACCAAACCTCAAAATAAATAAAATAAATTAAAAATATACACTATTTGTTCTGCATAACAGATTCCATATCATTATGACTTCTTTTATCTGCATTTGTACATATTATTTATTTTGTCATCCATTTCCCCATCTCCAGTTAACAATGCACGAAGTACAAATGTTCCTCTACTTGCTCTAACTTTGTGTTATTTATTTTTGATTAATTATTATTCCTTTTATTTCTATGGTTACAATCTAAGAGCAGTCAGTGCCAATTAAATGCTACCACCTAACCAGAGGTGGGATTCAGCTGGTTCGCACTAGTTCAACTGGACTGGTAGCTAACCTTTTGTGCAGTTTGGTGAACTGGCTGAATCCCACCTGTGATCACCACGTCCAGCCACTTGCCCCTCCCCTCCCAGCTACTCCTTGCCTGGCCTCTCAGCCACCTGGCCTGAGAAGGTAAGGTCAAACGGTGAAGGAAGAAGACCTGCTCTGGGCTGTTGCACTTGGCCAAAGAGGCACCTGGGGGACACACAAAAAGGCTCGGCTGCCTTTTGGGCCCGGCTTCCAGACTGGAGACGGGAGAGAAATCACCTGGTCTGGGCATACAGCCCTGCATGATGGAGCCCTTCCCGAGGAGCAAAGTTTTGGACGGCCTGATACATCCCAAAGACCTTGAGAGGCTCCAGAGTTTCCATGCACCTCTGCCTGCCCATGTGCCCTGCCCTTCAGATCCCAAAAGTGACAGTGCCCAGCACTCCTGGAATGCCGGCAGATGTCTCGAAACTGCACATCCATACCTCACCACACCACACCATGGTGGAACAGTGCCCTCGGCCTCACTGCAGTGCTCTCTCCTGAGGGTCACCCGTTTGGCCACTGCCCAGAAGTGGTGTGTCCTCCCATCATGGGCTGGATTCAGGGATGGAGGCAGAGGGGAGGATGAGTGGGCGGCAGCCCCCCACAGGCCATGCAGAAGCTGAGAGCTGGGCCCGAAAGGCAGCCAAGTCTCACCATGTCACCCCTAAGCCAGGTCTCTCTCTCCTACCATCAGCCTTACCTTCTCACGTATGTTGCTTTCCATATTTCATTTTGAAGCCACCCAGGTGAGGGCAGCCCGCCATATCCAGGTCCCCCAAGCATCGATCCTTGCCACTGCTGCCACCTAGCAAGCCAGCCAGCTTAGCCTGAACATGTTGGTTGGTGAGGTCTCCATGTCTAACAAAGGGGCTGGATGGGGGTCTCCCTCCCTCCCTCTTTTGAGCAGCTTCCCTCCCCCTCTGGAACTCGCACTGGCAGTGGCAGGGAACACGGCGTCACCTGGCAGTGGGGAGGGAGGGAGAGAAGGAAGTGGCCAGTAGTAGAGAGGGGAGAATGTGAGGCTGGTTCTTCTGGGACAAGGGAAGCCAGGAAGCATCTGCATCTAGCTCAACCCCGCCTCTCTCCCTCTTGCAATCGTGTGTCCTCCAACTGCCATGGATGACAAGTATGACCTCAACATGTGCCACCAGTGCTTCTGCCAGTATACCAAGGGCATTAGCTTCATTAAGGTGAGGGGGAAGTCAGCTGTGTAGGCCCCACCCATGCACTTTTGATTGCTCACTGCATCCCTTCATTGTCCAGAGTTCCCTGGCAATTCCCATGACATCTCTTGGCTCTAATGGTCATGTGCAGGCTAGGGAAGTAAATCTGAAAGTGTGTGTAATGTTCTAATGTACAGAAGTTACAGTTAAATATGTAGCAGAAAGTGGGCTCCTGGTGTTTTTTTCCAAACTCAGTAAGTGAGATTGAATGTCTATAGTTTTAGAAGATGTTTGTGTGTGTGTGTGTGTGTGTGTGTGTGTGTACATACCCTTACAGTATATAGTATATAATGTATCATTTTGTGTATCTACACACACTCTGTACTGTGTAATATGCATGTACACAAATGGCATATATACATAGGATTAAAGAATGTATTTTGATGTTCTGTAGTAGTAAATAAATAGAGGGGGAAATTGTATCTTCTTGAGGCCTTTGAGGTGAGTGGCCAGGAGGCAGGGCTGGGCATGGTGACTGCCGTCGAGTTGGTACATGTCAGAATATTCATAGGACGTAACAACAGGTCAGCCTTTGGGGGCTGGCTTGAATAGGACATGGTAACAAGGTCAGCCAATGTGTAGGCATAGCAACTGAGTCAGCCAATGGGAACTATTTGGTGACTGAGAGCCATGTTAGATAGCTCAGAGCCTGGGCGTGGCTTAGCTATGTAGCTCTGAGTCTATGCAAGAGAACTAATCTAGTTTGTCTGCTGAACGGAAACTATTTACAATCTCTCCTCTCTATCACATTAGAAGAATCTGCTGTTGGTATTGTACATTTATTCATGTGTTACCATGTATATAAAGAAGTTAATGAATCCTGCTGTATCAGTTATATGTGTGTGCTTTCTGGATTTGATTTTTGCAACAAATTCCGACAGTACATCACTCTAGAGAAAATCTAAACAATAAGATGTAGATAATAAGTTTCTTAACAAATGCAAATACTTCCTTAATATAGGCTGTAGATAATAAATTTCCTAATAACTTTTTAAAGTACATTAATTGGGAGTTGAAATCCATCCAGCTTAATATTGTCAAGATTGAGACACACTGTAATAGATAATAAGTTCTTAAACGAATAGATGTGTAATCCACCTTACCTGTGGAATCTTGTAGATCCCTAAGATAGTAGCTATGTGAAGGGAAGTTTCTGAATCAGTACCCCCAATGACAGCTGCTGGTATCTTCTCGTTGCACTTGTAGTTGAGAAGAGTTGGCTTCTGATTAAAGAGCAAGTTCAGCGTGTTCTGATAAGTTATCTGGGCATCAAAGTGGCTATCATAGATATGAAATCCCAGCGTCCTATTGGGTAAGATCATGCTGTTTCCATTGATTTCATTCACCGCAAACACCAAGGCCAGGGTGTGCTGATATTTTTTCAGCATGACACTAAAGTAAAAGACACATCTTGAGTAAGCCATGAAGTTCAATATTGTGAACGTGGTACCTTATATTTACTAGTGGAAAACATTGGAGAATAAGAAACGTGACATTAGAATGAAGTTACTTTTTAACTAAAAAGGGACACGGTGGCTCAGTGGCTAAGACACTTAGCTTGTCAATCAGAAAGGTCGGTAGTTCAGTGGTTCGAATCCCTAGTGCCATATAATGTTCCTTGTCCCAGCTTCTGCCAACCTAGCAGTTTGAAAGCATGTAAAAACGCAAGTAGAAAATAGGGAGCACCTTGGTTGGACGTTAACAGTGTTTTGTGCGCCTTCGCCATTTAATCATGCCAGCCACATGACCACGGAGACATCTTTGGACAGCGCAGCTTTGAAACGGAGATGAGCACTGCCCCCTAGAGTGGGGAATGACTAGCACATATGTTTGAGGGGAACCTTTACCTGTACTTTTACTTACCTTTAACTAGAAGAAAATCTTGTGTGCTTGTAATGGATCTGCCCTTCTCCAATATTTCAACTGTCCTAATGTGTGCTTAGAAAGAAATGCAATGCCTTACGTTGCAAATGATATTGCCCTAAATATTGCTTCATTAACTTGTGCAGTGAAACTTTTCAATGGTGGATTGCTTTTCTTCTAGATCAGACCAAATTCCATGCAACCCAGCATATAATAAATAATTATGTGCTTCCAGCCTCTCACAAGGTCAGAGAAATATGGAGAGATTTTCCCCCAATGATTTTTGAGTAGGAGGTTTATGGATATAAATAATGCTATGTATATAATGCTAAGGATTTACCGTAAGCAAAAGAAGACTGATCCAAAACTATGGCAGGTTTTCCCACTTCACACAATCAAATCTAGCATGTTTTGCTGACTGATTTGATCCCAACAGATGTTAAAGATCAGAATAAACACAGAGCATACAAGGAGATCTGGCAAATGTCATAGAATCAACTAGCTAGAAGAGAAGTTTAGATCATAATATCCAACTGTTTGCTCAATGCTGGAGCTTTAAGGTTAAACCTAACAATTGGGTTAAACCCAAGAGTGGTAAGTTAAAAGTTGCAGAGATGAAAAATAGCATGGTTGCCACCTGTGTGTTATGGGTCTGGCCACCATTTCAAAATCTCCTATTTTCTATTACCAGAAGACCAGAATGAATGGATGAACGAGTGAAAATTATATGATATCTAGAATCTGTGTCGTTGCTGAAAGCATATCAGTGGCAAAGTATTACAGAAATCAATGAGGTTTTCCTTACACAGGTTCAACATCACCCTTGGGCGTAGGGTGTGAGCTGAAGTCTGCTCCTTCAGAAAAGGAGAAAAGCTGTGAAATTATCCCACCAATTATCACATCACCTGGCTGAAAATATTGGTACTGCACTTTCAGAGACTCACGAATGGTACACACTCCAGGAGACATCAGACAATCTCTTGGTGGCAGCAGCAGCAAACACACCAGAAGTCTCAGGGACAAGAAGGACTCTCTCATGCAGCAGGCAAACTGGTTGTCCCTTAATTTAAGATCTCCTACTCCTTCTTTGATTGTCATCATCCAGCTGTTTAGTATGCCATGGTCTTTATGATTGTGGATCCTACCACTAAATGCATACACGCTGATCTGCTGAATTCATGGATGATAGATACATGCAGACATGTACGTACGTACATACATACATACATACATACATACATACACACATTAACCCTCCCTTTGATCAGTTAAGGAGTTATATACCTGTATGCAATTAGAGTGGAGAAAAATATTTTTTCTGCCTTCAGAGTAATGATGATTTCATAATTATCATCTTAGATAATCATAAGGTATACAGCCACATTTTCCAAAACACTGCAAAATTCCCAGAGGTTACTCCTCTTCCTCCTCTTCCTCTGATGTCTTCATTGTTGGTTTGGGCCTAATAATGATTGTTTTGCAGATGATAAAGTACCAGAGCTTTTGAACAAAAGGAGAGCTACAGATTAGATTCATTAGGTATGTATGTATGTATGTATATGTATGTATGTATGTATGTGTATGTGTATATATATATATATATATATATATATATATATATATGTATGTATGTATGTATGTATGTATGTATGTATGTATGTATGTATGTATGTTATATATATAGGCTAAGATCTCTGCCTAGTATGCCTAGTGTGCAATATAGCCCAGGTTCAAATCCCAGTAAAGGTATGGCTAGCTGATGAGAGCTAAATAGCTTGAAATAGATCTATACTAGTCTCCCTTTATTTATTTATCAGCACAAATAAAAAAAAACACAAATATAACAAAGGCAACAGTAAAAATGTTGGGTTTCTGTCGTGATGGACTCTTGTGACGAGCCGATTGACAGATGATGGAAGCAGTTAGCTTCCTCCCATAATTGGGGCTTACCAGGGGTTGTAAAAATCTAATAGATACCTTCCACCCTGGCTTCGCTGATAACAGGATGAGAGCCTGTGGCCTAATGGCTAAGATCTCTGCCTAGTATGCCTAGTGTGCAATATAGCCCAGGTTCAAATCCCAGTAAGGGTATGGCTAGCTGATGAGAGCTAAATAGCTTGAAATAGATCTATACTAGTCTCCCTTTATTTATTTATCAGCACAAATTAAAACACACACACACACACACACATGTGTGTGTGTGTGTGTGTGTGTGTGTGTGTGTGTGTGTGGTGGCCCAGCAGGTGCCTGTTGGAGCTGCCACCAGACTCCGATAGTGAGGGGCCCTCTGAGTCGGCTCTGGAGGCCCTGGACAGAGTTCCGACTCTGTGCAGGGCACAGGGAGGCTGGTGGCCACCAGGAGTCACCTGAGCCTTGGACCAGTGGGCAGGAGACAAGGGTGAGTGAGCCAGAGGCCAGTAGTGAGTTGTTCCTGGATGCACGCCATCGAAGAGCTACTAGGCATCAGGAACAATTACACAATTACAGGAGGTGATTGTACTCAGCTGGTGGTCATTAGGCTCCTCTCCAGACTATAAAAAGATACTTGTGCCCACGGCCCTCTTTGCAGAAGTCAGCACAGGATTGAATGTCGGTGGACAGTACTGTGAGCTTGGCAGGCTGGATTGCTGCCAAGCCTTATCTGTGTTTATTGCTGCCTGAGTTTGTCTGAGTTGCTGCCAAGGTCCTTATCTGTTTGTTCTGCTTGGCTTTCAACCCCTGAGGTTTTGGTGTCTTGTTATTAAAGCACATTCCAGTTAAGCTTGTCTCGGCATTTGTTACTGGATGGAGGAGGGGGGTCATTAATTTATTAATTAATTATATTTATTGGGAATATTTTTTAGGAATAGACATGTCATAAATTATCCTTAGATCTAATTATTAGATTTGATTTAGTGGGAATGGATTTATTAGGGTCATAATCTAATAAATTGTTGTTACATCTATTTTTGTATTAGATTTCTTAGATTGGATTTATTAGGAATATCTGTGATTCCACGTGTGTCTTCAAGCAAGTGTCAACTAGAATAATAATAATTCTGCAGAAAATATCCTATGCTTGTCAATACTTTTGCAGTTGAAGGATGGAAAATAATAAAGTATATCTGATAAAAGACGTTTCCAAATCCCTACAGAGATTTGAAACCATGAATACGCTTTTCTTCCTCCACATTTTGTGTCTTTCACTCCACATATTTTCTCCTTCCTTACATGAAAATTTTGTAAATGTGTGAAAATATATTTGCTGCAAATGTGAGTAAATGATATGACTGGTTTTGTAGCAATTGTTCATTTTATTAAATAATTAAACTAAGAGTTATTGCTGGAAACATCAATACAACAGAATAGTACAATATTTGATTTAGGGAAAGTGCACGATAAACTAAATCAGCCTGAATTGTGGAAGGTTCCGCTTGAATATGACATTGAAATTTGGCGGCTGAATGCACCAAGATACATTGATATGACAGAAGTAAAACATATCTGAGAATTTATTGGACATTTTGAGAACAGTTCAAAACTTAGTAAGTAGTAATAGCACTCTGATTGCTTAATGTATTTATCAATAAATATTAATTGTTTGCTGATGTAACACACACCATCTACATAGTCCTACATGGCATGGGAGCAGAATATTTGTGGGACCAACTTTCTCCAATGTCTGCCCCATCAGTTCCAGCAGGAATGGCATTCTCTAGGTACTGTTTATTAAGGAGTGTTGTCTAATTGTACCTTAGTAGTATGCCTTTTATGTAATTGAATCTCCCTTTGGAACATTTCCAAAGATAAGGTTGACTCTTGCTGATTGTTAGGAAGGTTCTTTTCTCAGGCAAGGAGATTGAGCGGTTAGGCAAGTTATTATTGATGGTTATTTTTGTTTGCCGTTTTTTCATTGTTATTATTTATCAGTAATTGTTACTGTTTGCATATTCTTAACACTGTTTGCCAGGAAATTTGTGATTAAAAATTTGTGAAATTTGTGATTAAACAACCATACCCCAGATGAATTAAGTGATGCCATGATTGTCTTATCCAAATGCTTGGACACGGTGAGCATCAGTATGGGGGGAAGACAGGGTTCAACAGGGTGCAACTGAATGACTTTGGAATTTGGGACTTGTCAGTTCTAGGACCAGAGGTGGGTTCCTACCGGTTCGCACCAGTTCAGTAGAACCGGTTCGTCAAATCTACCGAACCGGTTAGAAGAGGTTCCACCAGTGGACCCGGAAAGCAGGCTACATCTATAGAAGAGGGTTCCAAATTTTTTTGAAACCCACCACTGTCTAGGACTATGATGCTGGATGACATTGCGCTGCCCAAACAGATCCCAGATGTAAACTGGGATTCCTCCCTCCCTCCCAGATTCTCAGCATCTGGTTGAAGAGAAGGTGGCAGTCATAGGCAGTCTGAGCCACGGGGACACAGTGGTTAAATGCAATAATGTAGGCTAAGTCTGCCTGAAGAGTGTTTGATCCTGTTTGAGGTTGATTTAACCTTTCATCCTTCCAAGGTCGTAAAATAAAGAGTAGATTGTTGGGGAAAATATTCTGATCTTGTATACTTCTCAGAGATTACTGTATATGACTAAGGAGTGGTATGTATGTCTAAGTGTTATTGCTATTGCTATAAAAGTGAACCTAAATATATGTTTTTATACAGGAAGATAAATACAGTATCTTGTCTTTGTTCAAGTGACAAAATGCATTGGTTTAATATTTGAACCAGAAATATTGTAATCAATAATGCTAATTCCTAATGATGTATCATCCTTTTGAAGTAGGTCAGGCCATGAAACTGATGGTGCAGGAATTCCAGGAATACTACTTTATTGTTATAGGTTATAATAAGACAGTTGATATCTAGTCCAAAAAATCCACTTTCCCCATTTTAAGAGCATCAAATTGGAACATTCTACTTCCTCCTGACTAATCACTATTTCATTCTCCAACTTTCTTTTCAAAACTGGTAGATTCTTCAAAATCAATGAATATCTGGAATGATTAGTTTTTTGTTTTTAGATGGTCCTTTGTGTTGAGTTCTGGTCTCAGTACAATTATGTAGCATTTAGGGAAAAATATAGATCCCAATATTCCTATACTGGAAGCCAAGATGGAGAAGATCTCCACAGCTACCATGTATTTTCCTTTGGTGCTCAGATACGTTGGGACAAAAGTCACCCATACACTACAAAACACCAGCATGCTGAAAGCAATAAATTTGGCTTCATTAAAAGAGTCTGGCAGTTTTCGAGCAAAGAAAGCCACAATGTAGCTGACGAGAGCAAGAAGTCCCATATATCCTAAAATATAATAGAACATGTTGCCTGCTCCTTCATTGCATTCGACCACAATCTCTTCTGGAAGAGAATGCATGTCCAAATTTGGGAAAGGAGGGCCAGTACACAGCCACAATATGCAAATACTTGCTTGAATGCAGGAACAACAGAGAATTAGAGAGTTGGAAAATCTTTTCCCCACCCATTTTCTCAATTTTGATCCTGGCTTGGTAGCCATAAAAGCTAGAACCACTGTGATGGTTTTGGCCAAAACTGAAGAAACAGCAACTGAGAAGATAATCCCAAAAGCCATTTGACGAAGAAGACAGGTCAGCAATTGGGGCTGACCAATGAATAGCAAGGAACAGAGAAAGCAGAGGAAGAGGGTGACAAGGAGAAGATAAGAGAGATTCCGGTTGTTAGCTTTGACAATGGGAGTATTCCGGTGTTTTATGAAAATTCCAAGTACCACCACTGTGGTCACAGAAAATGATAGAGCCAGAGCAGCCAAAGTGATGCCCAAAGTTTCATTGTAAGACAAGAAATTTAGATCCTTGGGAATGCACAAGTTTTTTTCCTTGTTTGGATATTGTTCTTCTGGACAGTCTAAGCAGTCATCCATATCTGTGAAAATATATATTTCAAAATTCACAGTCTACTGAGAAGTATTATTAATTGAAAACATCTTATGTCATACAGCAATAGGGGACAACTATGGTTCTTGGAACTGAATGTGCAACAATTCTCATCATTTATTGCTTTTCTTCTGTTAACCAAAAGCATACAAAAATATAATCCTGCAACATTAAAACACCTATTCACACCTCTTTTAAAGAGATCTCTATTAAATCTTGCTATTTCAAAGCTCAGCTAGAATAGAATTCTCATTAATAATGACAGTGACCCGCACAGGGGTGGGTTTCAACCTGTCCACAGCGGTCCGCACAGACCAGTTGGTCAGTGAACACAGAAGTAAGTAACTTCCAGGAACGCCGAAGGGCCCATCCACCCGCCCGCACTCCTTACCGGCCTTTGAAGGCTTCTGCGCTTCCATGCAGGTGCATGGCACATAGAGTGCCTGCGCAATTCTCCATGAGCAACTGGACCATCGCGCAGGCACTAAGATACATGCGTGAACTGCACGTGCGCACGAGGACACCGCTGGCCCCATTCCAACCGTACCGTTTGGAACGGGATGAGCAACCCACCACTGGACCCGCATGTGTGTGATAGCTGTCTCAGTGTGATGTCTCTGTGTGTCTTTATGGATACACTGATTTGCACGCACACAAACATTACAACATCATATTTCCTACCTCTTTCATTTGAAAATTTTCTTGATGGACAAATATTACAATCATAGCAACAAAATGGCTCCCCTTCCTTCCTTTTCTTTCTGGAACCTGGTGGGCAATGATCATTGCACAGAGCAAGAGGTATAGTCTATTCATTAAAGAGAGAGAGAGAGAAATATATTTTATTCCCTTGAATCCAATCATTCTTAGAAATCAGTACATGCATCATAAAGTTCTGAGATATATTCATTACTTTGTGTGTGTTTGTGTGTTCAGATATGTACACATATAAGAAAGAACTAATCCATAAAAACCCATGTATCATTGATGAACCTTACACTCACTTTGAATAATTTTTTTCATCACTAATATGTCACCGTATTTTACTATATATGATTAGTCTCTTGTTATTATTCGGAGCTATTTGCATTTGACTTGAGGGGTCCCCAATCTATACCATCATAAAGTGAATATATATATATATATATATATATATATATATATATATATATATATATATATATATATGTGTGTGTGTGTGTGTGTGTGTGTGTGTGTGTGTGTGTGTACATTTATATATTAATGTAATCTTACAGTAAATATAGTGTTTAGTACTAATGAAATTGGTGGCTTCACACGGCAAACTTGAACTCTTTTAGATGTCCATTCAATATCGCAAGAGAAGTAGAAAAGGGAGGGGGGAAGAAATTTCATTGGTTACATCACTCTCCCTTTCTCCACTGCCACTGAAGAAGCTCCTGAATACTTTAATTAAAGCACTGGAAGAATATAGATATTTGGGGGGAGGGGCTGTATGTGTGTAAAGAATACACAATAGCCCCCTCTCCCACACAAAAAAAACTAGTTATAGAAAGGCAGGGAGACATCAACTATACCTTGGAGCTGACACACCAACTAGATTTGCCTTCAAATGGACATAAGGTACTTGGAAACTTACATATTAAGAAGTCACCTTGACAGAGTCTTTCCTTATGTCGCTTGAAAGGATTACCATGGTGAGACTAGAAGAATGGCCTAAAAGTTAGACAGGTAATAAAAGTGCATCTCCTCAATTAGAGGTATTAAGATACACAGCAGAACCCTGGGACAACTAAGTATTTCCTTAGTTTGAAAGGTGTTTGGAATATAATCTAACGCTTGGGTTGGCAATATATAAATCATATAACAATGCTATACCTTTTTCTTTAAATCATACTGTAAAATGTGATTGGTTGCTGTTTTCCTCAATCGTCCATAAGAGGGAGCCAGAATGGCTGTTAGCTCTCTGTTTGTTAGATGCTGGGCTGATCTGATCTGAGTGTTTTGGAAGCTGGCTGTTAGAAAGTGCTGTGAGCTATTATAAGTTTTGCAACTGCTAGCAAACTTTGAGTACCAGACTGATTATATGATATTGGACTATGTTATTTGGATTATCCCTTAACGGGAAGACATTAATGACGGACTGTCTTATCCATGTATGACTTGGACTGTTTGATGGACTCTGATACCTCTATTTCCACGAAAGTAAAAGCCTATTTAAACTGCAGTGTCTCTGTGTGCTGGTTTGTGTGTTCTCCAACATAATTCTCACAATGCTTCTCTGAACGCACTTGGTCTCCCAACGGGGAGCTTACCTAACAAAAGTTAAAAAAGAGAAGGGAAGCCATCATTTTTTTCAATCCTCCATCACCTTGTAAACTAGCTTTGAAAATCCAAAAAATAACAACTTCAAGTTTGTTCTCTTCCAGACACTTAATATAAAAATACTCAAGATCATTAATTGCTGAAAAGAGATCTTTCGATACATAAAATATTAGCCTCTCTACCTCTCAGCAGGCTTAAGTCTAGGAAACCAATTGGGAATAACACACCACAGTCTGACAACTTAGATGAAGATGAGCAACTTTTAATAACCACAACCAAACAGAACACACAGATCCAAGAAAGCCACTTTCAGGAATACAGTTTCTCCGAAAAAATATGCAGCCACCTGAATAGAATCAGGACAGGCCCTGCCAGAACTAAGGCAAAGCTCCTTAAATGGGAAATGGCAGAGAGCCTGTGGTGCACCAGAACAAACTATAATACATATAGTTCAAGAATGTCTCCTCAGGAAAAAACATGGGATGATCTCATTATAGTTAATCCCAGAAGCAGTTACAAGGTTAGCTTCCTTAGATATTAAATTATGACATCTATTCCATTGCAATTCTATGGCTTCATATTATGGTGATATTATAGTTTCATCTTAATTTAATATTTTATCTACTGTAAAGGTAAATGTTTTCCCGCACATGCATGCTGGTCATTTCTGGCTCTAGGGGCAGGTGCTCATCTCTGTTTCTAAACTGAAGAGCCAGTGCTATCCAAAGACATCTTTGTGGTCCAGAGGTGGGTTCCTACCAGTTTGCACCTATTCGGTAGAACTGGTTCGTCAAATCTACCGAACCGGTTAGAAGAGGTTCCACTAGTGGACCCGGAAAGCAGGCCACACCTACAGAAGAGGTTCCAAAAAAATTTGAAACCCACCACTGGTCCTTGGATATGATTATTCTACACTATCATGCTCATATTTATAAAACTTAGTGCCTCTGTGAAAGGTAAGGATGACTGCTGTGTTTGTGGTGCAATCAGAACATTGCATGTGTTAAAATTGTTTTAAACTCAAATCAAAGATGCCTTTAAAAAAAGATTATATCATATTGTTATGCATGCCAGTGCTGTGTGTGAGGTAATTTAAGGTGGTTCTGACAAGTGTCTTTGGCATCTTCATATCCGGTCAAATGGGCGGCAAGCCACTCCCATCCGGTCACATGGGCAGCAAGCCACTCCCACAAAGGAGGCCACACCCACAGAGTAGGTTCGAACAATTTTTGAAACCCACCACTGCCGTGATCATGTGCCTGGCATGACTAAACACTGAAGGTACACAGAATGCTGTTATCTTCCCACCAAAGGTGGTTTCTATTTTTCTACTTGCATTTTTACATCCTTTTGAACTGCTAGGTTAGCAGCAGCTGGGACAAGTATCAGGATCTCATTCCATTAGGTGGTGCTAGGGATTCGAACCACCAAACTGCCGATCTTTCTCATCAGCAAGCTCAGTGTCTTAACCACTTAGCCAATGAGTCCCTTTATCTCCTATACTGCATGTGTATATATATACACAAACACAAGATAAATAAATGAATAATTGTTGAAAAGAAAGATGTTCGCTTTCATCACACCTGGTTCAAATGGGCCTGCCATGTGATTTTTCTTTCGTTGATGGTGAACTTTCTGCCTGATGGGGCTTCGGGATCCAATTGTCCCACTTTCACTTTCATGAAGGATTTGTTAGGGAAAGTAACCCAGTTGATAATGTCAAATCCAGCTAGCAATTCATGCTTTTTGTCAAAAGACACCTTGTCTCCAGCACTGTTGTTAAAGGAGATTCGGCTTAGGAAATGGTAAAGCTGGAATAAATGAAGTTTTGACAAGTATTACCAAAGTGGTGGATACAATGAAAATTGTTTAGCTTGGTATATAGAGTTTTCCTATACTCCGAAGCTCTTTTCATCCCTTCATGATCAGTGGTCCCATTATTTCATTCCCCAATCAAATATTTCAGTTCAGCTCCATTTTTAAAAGGATACTAAGAACTATCAGATAATGTATTTCAAATGAACCTATTAAAATTCATTTTGGCATAGAAAGATTCTGGTATACCTGTGTCACTGATGGGAATTCAAGTACTAATACTAAATTAAATTTATATGCTGACTTTCTCCCAGTAACACTGGACAGATTCTTTTTGATATATTAACAGAGTCGGAAGGGACCTTGTAAGTCATCTAGTCCAATCCCCTGTCCAAGCAGGAGACCCTGCACTATTTCTGACAAATGACAACCTAATCTCTTCTTGAAAGCCTCCAGTGATGAAGCTCCCACGACTTCTGAAGACAAGCTGTTCCATTGGTTGATTGTTCTCACTCTCAGAAAATTTCTCCTTATGTTCTTAGTTCCTCCTCTGGATTTAAGATTGTTGCAGCATCCACACAGTCAAGTGATCAGAATGTGGACAATGGACACCTGGTATGTAGTTACAACAGCTGCAGTGTCCTAGGGTGGTGGTGGTGGTCATGTGATTACCATTTTTGAGTATCCCAGGCAGCTTCTTATAACAAAGTAAATGGGAGAAGCTTGATTTACTTAACGATCATGTAATTGACTTAACAACTGCAGTGATTCACTTCCTCTCGGCATCTCCTTTGAGAATGTGCAGTAGTGCATTATCACACAGAAAAGAACTGGAAGGGACCTTGGAGGTTTTCTAGTCCAGCCCCCCCCCCAGAAACCCTATACTCGAGGTGGCAAACCTATGACACGAATGCCAGAGGTGGCGCACAAAGCCCTCTCTGTGGGCACATGGCCATCACCACCTGCTCTTCTGGGCTCCATCATGTGCATGCATGCCAGACAGCTGGTCCAGCATGCAGCTGCTCTCTTCCAGGTTCCAGTGCTGGTTAACCTTTTTGACACTGAGTGCTGAAATTGGAGCTTGTGCGTATGTGTGTGCATGCTGGAACACCAGAGCCCGGAAGAGAGCATCTGGCTGGTGTGAATATGCATCAGATCAGCTGTCCAGCATGCATGTGCATGATGGAACCTGAAAAAGATTAACCATCACTGCCCTATACCATTTCAGACAAGTGACTGTCCAATCGCTTCTTAAAAACCTCCAGCGATAAAGCACCCACAACTCCTGAAGGCAAGCTGTTCTACTGGTTATGCTGCCTATTCAGTGATGGGATTCAGCCGGTTTCGCACCTATCTGGGAGAACCGGTTGTTAGCTTTCTCAGCAGTTCGGAGAACTGGTTGTTGGAAGAAATCTCCTCCTCCCCCCCACTTTACAGGGCTAATCCTGTAAGGAAGGCCAGAAGGAAGGAACATTCTGGTGGTGTTTCTAGCTTAATCTTTATTGTGCTACTTACAGAAACTGCCTCTCTGGTTAACCCTTATCACATTGTCACAGCTAAGGCAAAGCGCCCATCAACCTGAGTGATGTTGAGTTGGCCACATCCACCCAGTCACATGACCACCAAGCCCTGCCTACCCAGTTGGTCATCAGGGAAGAGAACCGGTTGTTAAATTATTTGAATCCCACCACTTTGCCTATTGTATACAGAATTAGAATCCTATATATTTAAAGTCACAACCCCTGGTATGCCGAAATATGGGAGGAAGATCACTACTTCCATTCTCTGTCCTTCGGCTCATCACAAGAGACCATCCAGACAGAAACCCAATATTTTTTACTATTGCCTTTTTGTTACATTTGTTATATTTGTGCTGACAAATAAATAAAGGGAGACTAGTATAGATCTATTTCAAGCTATTTAGCTCTCATCAGCTAGCCATACCCTTGATGCTTGATTCCCAGTAAGGGTATGGCTAGCTGATGAGAGCTAAATAGCTTGAAATAGATCTATACTAGTCTCCCTTTATTTATTTATCAGCACAAATATAACAATTAGAATCCTTCTTATACAAATGAAAATGTTAACAACAACATTGATGCATCAAAATTAATCTGCCTTCTAGATGAGATATTACCTGAAAATACTGTGATTTAGAAGTCCTTGGGTGATCTTTTGTCAGTAATGCTCCATATTTACTTCTGGATGAATAAAAGGCATGCAAAGCATGCACCAAAGCATAGACAGCATTATAAACACTGTAGCTTTGACTGGTCATGCTTGTTTCAAAAAAAGGCTGCGGAAGGTTTTCTAGTTTCTCGTTGCCAGTACAGCTTCCTTTTTCCGTTGCAGAAGCTGGAAATGAGCATTTAAATGCTTGTTCCCAAAAGACTCTGATAAAGTGATCGGTACGAGAACGGGGGTCCTGGAGGAGAAGGAAATTCTGAAATGTTGACAACTCCAAGGTGTGACTTGCAAAGGACAAGGCTCCGTTGAAGATCTGCATGTTTAAATTATTTAAAAAGGGCTCCACTGAAAAATCCCAATGGGCTGTCATCACCCAAACTTTCCGCACAGGCAGCATCATGTCTGATTCGGCAAGATTGAGCACTAGCTGCAAATCTAACATCATATGAGCATCAGCACTTATAACACAGACATTGATTTTTTCTTTGCTCAGCAACTGGGCCATTTCCCTAAACATGTCATTGAAATTAAGAACGCCGAAAATGTTGCTTTGGAGTGGCATTCGTTCAGAGAAGGCAGTGCAGATTCCATTATTGGAAAAGCTTTTCTCCAAGATCTGCACAAACTTTTCTCCTTTGTCGTCATCCATGGCCATGATCCCAACCCATTTCCATTGAAAATGAAGCAAGAGTTGGACTATTCCTGTATACTGATGTTCTTCATTAGGTACCATGCGGTATAAGAAAGACGGATGGCTTATATCATTCACTGGTGGAGTATATAAACAATAGGAGACCTAAAGGAGAACATAATTACATCCATAATAGGGAAATATAAAAATATCTACAAGATCAAGCCCTTTTCTGTAATGCTAGTTCTTTTCCCCACTTTTACAGTCTAAAATAATCTTTTCCTCTCCACATTAACTTCACAAAAGTGTAGCAATTTTTTTTTAAAGTTTGCAGTTATCCCATGTTGAAGCTCCGTCAAAATATTTCATGTCTGACTCAGATCTTTATTTGCAGCCTATTGTCTTCCATGTCTCCCCTTTGCTTTGGAATAAACATTAAAATAAGATCCAAATAGATAGATTCTATTTATGATATTTTGTAATACATCAGTCATTTTATATTTCACATATCTATCTCCCCTCCTCTCTATTTCCATGTTGCTTGTATCTTTAAATTTTATATTGTTTCATTTGTTTCCTAGTATAATTTGATTGCTTATTAGTAACCTATGACTATCACTAAGTGTTGTATCTTATGATTCTTGATGAATGTATTCTATTTTAGAATAGACATTTCCTTTATGTACATTGAGAGTATATGCACCAAAGACAAATTCCTTGTGTGTCCAATTACACTTGGCCAATAAAGAATTCTATTCTATTCTATTCTATTCTATTCTATTCTATTCTATTCTATTCCATCCCATCCCATCCCATCCCATCCTATCCTATCCTATCCTATCCTATCCTATTCTCTGTTAAGTGTCCTGAGAACATGGGGAAATTAAATTTTGTTGTTTTTATCATCTCCAACTAATTCATTTATTCCATTGGTATTTAATTACAGCTAAGTTTAGTCTGCTTTCCACACAACAAAAAAAAGAAACTAATGAATATTAAAGGACCAAAAATTCAAACCATCTAAAGCAAGTGTCATTCTATAGCTTAGAATGACAACATTTATAGCCATGAAATCAGATCAAAGCAGCAAAAATAGGACTGTACTACTGATCGCACAAGTCCAGTAAAATCCTGAGTGCACAGAGATGCTGATGCTGACAATTAATTGTGAATGATAAGAAGCTTAAGATAAAGATGCTCTCAAACTTGAGGCTTCACAAACATGACTGTTTTCTAATTCACAATATGGAAGTAATTTAGGAATACTTTCCCCTGGTATTTTCCCCCCAACTTTTTAGTCTAATCTATAGCCTACATTAGCCTACCAATATTAGATTGCTTCCTATGTAAGTGCCAACCTGGCCTAATCCATATATTATACTATTTCCTTTGTGGTGAATCTATGTTACACAGAAAACAGAAAAGGAACAAACAGTAAGTCAAGGAAGTTAAAGATATTAAATAATAAGAAAAAATAAATGAAAGGAAAAACAGCTAACCCTAGTTTACATATTGCTCTCTATATACTAGATACTACTAAAGATTTTGTGTCTGTAGTCTGGGTGAAACAGTGCATCATAGGGCAAAACTTTTGAATCAAGGTGCCTCAAATGAGCTAACTTGCAGAATGCATCCAGAAAGCTAAGAGTCTGGCGGTTTTAATATTTGGCAAGTTTTATAAAATATTGTATGACATAAAAATGATCACAAAACATCTTATGATGTAAACTAAAGTGTCATAAAACATTTCCTGTGGTTAGTTGCTGATGTTTGACCATGGGTATACAGTTCAAAATGGGCTATATTTCAAATAATTCCAAATGTATTCCTCCTTTCTGGACCCTCTCATGTTATTATAACACATAATTATTAAAGTATTCAATTCTAACTGCATTCAACTGATTTTTCCTTTCCATAACAAGATGTCAAGAACATAGTACTTTTTACTTTATTTAAAAAGAGACATTTAATTAGTTTACAGCACCTGCAGGCTGTTCTAATCATGTACTGACTCTATTTAGCTTATAGGTTTCTCCCTTCTTAAAAAAAAAATTATTCATAAACACTTCTTTGGAAAACAGTGCATTGTCAGGGCAAATGTTATTTGCCATTTACAAATAAAAAAGACCAAAAAGGAAAAGTTATTAGCTTGACTTACAAGCTAACAACAACAATAATGATATAGTAACAATAGGAATGATATAACCAAAAAGCTTTTAGCTAAATTTCTTCTTACATTAAAGTATTATAATTATTTACCTTCTTAATTTTCAGTACTAACATTTATGATCTTACTTTTCTCTACCTCTTGCTTCTATCCATTCATAAAATTTATTCTAAATCATATAATATTCTATATCTTCTTGATCTTTAATTTTAAAGGTTAATTTAACCATTTCGGCACAGTCAATTTTTTTCTGAATTACAGCCTCCTCTGATGGGAAGATGGGTTAATCGTGCTCCACTCCCCCCCCCCCCACAAAAAAATACACCATGTATTCCTCACAACAGATTGCATATTACAATGACATCTTTAATCTGCATTTACACATCTTCTTTGTCCATCCATTTCCCCATCCCTAGTTAACAATCCATGGAATATAAACATTTCTATACTTGCTCTTATTTTTCACTATTTATGCTTAATTCACAATTATTATTCCTCTTATTTCCCCTGCTTACACTCTAAGATCAGTCAGTGTCAAATAAATGCTGGCTGCCTACATCATAATTAATATGAATCCTTCCTGTTATCATGTTTATCTTTTAAATCTTAGTTTAAGTTTAAGATAAATAAAAACTCTCTTAAGTTTAGACTTTTTTTTAAGGAAAAGACTTTTTAAATGTATGAGAGATTTATCATGTACACCACCCAGATTTCTTTTGCTCCCCTTGTGTGATTTAATGACATTGAAAGCAAGGAATGTAGAGGGAAAAAGGAACTGAGAGAAAGAAAAGAAAAATAGAGAATAGTTAAGGCAAGGATAAATAGACAAAAGGGCAAGAAGATAATCACCATATTAAAGAGAATGGTTGGCATTGTGAGAACTAAAACATGAATCCTGTTGAGAAAGATAAACTTTTGTCCTTCCAACCATGAACCACTTATATTCATATCATCTAACCATAATTGGTATCAGGGGTGGGTTTCTCGCTCCATTCCAACCGGTTCGGTTGGAACGGGGCCGGCGGCGTCCTCGTGCACGTGCATGGTGCATGCATGCGTACTAGCATCTGCGTGATGCTCCAGCTGCTCCTGGATGATCGCACAGGCGCTGTATGCGTCCTGCACATGCATGGAAGTGCAGAACTCGTCAAAACCAGGTAAGGACCACGGGCGGGCGCACCCTTCGCCGTTCCGGAAGTTACTTACTTCCAGGTTCGGCGACCAACCGGTTCGCAGGGACCGCCGCGAACCGGTTGAAACCCACCCCTGATTGGTATAATTAAAACTAAGTTTTAAGTTATTCACCATTATAAATGCATTTACCTCATCCCAAATGAGAGAAATAATGCAATACCCTCTCCCTGCCTAAAATATCACATTACCAGAGAAGACAAATTAAATATTGCACTACCAGAAGAAAAAAACTGAGATACAGACATATTTTGTGGTGCTGGCAATGTGATCTTAAATCTCTTTGTATTCCAAAACTAAATTTAGAAGAAGTCATGTTATTCTCGTTCAAATAAAACTACAACACTATATAGAAAATGTAAATAATAAGATGAAGATAATAAGTTTTAATAAGTTTTAATCACGTGAAGTGTTAATACCACTTTATAATGCCTTGGTAAGGCCACGCTTGGAATACTGCATTCAGTTTTGGTCGCCACGATGTAGAAAAGATGTGGAGACTCTAGAAAGAGTGCAGAGAAGAGCAACAAACATGATTAGGGGACTGGAGACTAAAACGGTTGCAGGAACTGGGTATGTCTACTTTAATGAAAAGAAGGATTAGGGAAGACATGATAGCAGTGTTCCAATATCTCAGAGGTTGCCACAAAGAAGAGGGAGTCAAACTATTCTCCAATGGACCTGAGGGTAGGACAAGAAGCAATGGGTGGAAACTAATCAAGGAGAGAAGCAACTTAGAACTGAGGAGAAATTTCCTGACAGTTAAAACAATTAATCAGTGGAAAGCTTGCCTCCAGAAGTTGTGAATGCCCCAACACTGAAAGTATTTAAAAAGATGTTGGATAGCCATTTGTCTGACACAGTATAGGGTTTCCTGCCAACCATGGGGTTGGACTAGAAGACCCCCAAGGTCCCTTCCATCTCTGCTATTGTATTGTATTAAGTTTCTTACTCAATGCAAAGACTTCCTTAATAAATGCAGATAGTACTTTTCTTAGTAATATTTAATAATATATCAACTTCTGGAAATCGAAGTCCATTCATCTTAAAATTTGCAAGAATGAGACTGTAATAGATAATATGTTCTATTATCTATTAATAGATAATATGTTCTATTATAATAGATGTGTGATCCACCTTACCTGTGGAATCTTGTAGATCCCTAAGATAGTAGCTATGTGAAGGGAAGTTTCTGAATCAGTACCCCCAATGACAGCTGCTGGTATCTTCTTGCTGCAATTGTAGTTGAGAAGAGTTGGCTTCTGATTAAAGAGCAAGTTCAGCGTGTTCTGATAAGTTATCTGGGCATCAAAGTGGCTATCATAGATATGAAATCCCAGCGTCCTATTGGGTAAGATCATGCTGTTTCCATTGATTTCATTCACTGCAAACACCAAGGCTAGGGTGTGCTGATATTTTTTCAGCATGACACTAAAATAAAAGACACATCTTGAGTAAGCCATGAAGTTCAATATTGTGAATGATCCTATACCGTTCTTGCAAAGAGTCACTCTGGCTTAGAATATCCTATGTTTTGAGGTGGATAACATTGGACAACGAGAAATTTAACTAGAAGAATTGCTTGATTTGCTTGTAATGGATCTAACCTTCTCTAATCCCTCTAAGGGAGAAGTCTATTTTCAGAGAAAATATGCTCAGAAATAAATACAAGAGATATTTCATGAGAAGACTACTCCACTCCTCTGCTCACAATAGAATCCCCCCCCTTTTTTTACGGCACCAGGCTGGAAATCTTGGGCTTGGTCAATCTGGAACTATGCCGCCTACAGTCTGACCTAATCATAGTACCCGAAATTATCTGCTACAATGACCTACCTGTTAACAACTACTTCAGCTTCAACCTCAATAATACACCAGCAAACAATAGATACAAACTCAAGGTAAACCGCTCCAAACTTGATTGCGGAAAATACGACTTCAGCAACAGAGTGGCCAATGCCTGGAATGCTCTACCTGTCTTTATTGCTACATTCTCTAACCCCCACAGCTTCAATCTTAAAATTTCTACTGTGGACCTCACCCCATTCCTAAGAGGTCCGTAAAGGGGGTGTGCATAAGCATAACAGCATGTCTACCATCCCCGTCATACTGCCCCATTTATTTGTACTCATTTCCTTGTTCATGTCCATGTTTCTACTTATACTTGTTATCATGTACATGTTCGACAAACTAAAAATAAATAAAAAAGTATTATACACTGCAGAAAAAAGCTAACTATCACTCCATTAAAGTATGTAATAAAACTTTCCAACGATGGATCAGAGAAATATGGACTTTCTTGGAGAGATTTTCCCCCAATGATATTTTTGGTAGGATGTCTAAGGGAATAAATAAGGCTATGTATAATGACAAGAACTTTAAGCAACAGGAGATCGAACCAAGACATAGAACCATAGAACCAAAAGAGAAGTTTAAGCCACAATATTCAACTGCTTGCTCAGTGCTGAAGCTTTATTTTAAGCCAAATGGATGGGTTAAACCCAAGAGCAATAAGAGAGTAGTTGCTGCAGTGAAAAACAACATGTGTATTTTGGATCTGGCCACCAGATCAACCTCCTACTTTCTATTACCAAAAGAGCAGAATAAGTGGATGTAGGAATAAAAAATATTTGACTACTAGAATCTATGCAGAGTTGCTAAAAGCATATGAGTGGTGCTGCTAGGAAATAGCCAAGTATTACAGAAATCAATGAGGTTTTCCTTACACAGGTTCAACATCACCCTTGGGCGTAGGGTGTGAGCTGAAGTCTGCTCCTTCAGAAAAGGAGAAAAGCTGTGAAATTATCCCACCAATTATCACATCACCTGGCTGAAAATATTGGTACTGCACTTTCAGAGACTCACGAATGGTACACACTGCAGAAGATATCACACAATCTGTTGGTGGCAGCAGCAGCAAACACACCAGAAGTCTCAGGGACAAGAGGGACTCTCTCATGCAGCAGGCAAAATGGTTGTCCCTTAATTTAAGATCTCCTACTCCTTCTTTGATTGTCATCATCCAGCTGTTTAGTATGCCATGGTCTTTATGATTGTGGATCCTACCATTAAATGCATACACAATTGTCTGCTGAATCCATGGACGGACTGATGGATACATACATACATACATACACACATACATAGACAAACTAACCATCCCTTTGATCAGTTCAGGAGTTATATACCTGTATGCAATTAGAGTGGAAAAATATTTTCCCCTACTTTGAGAATAATGATAATCACCTTAGATAATCATAAGGTATGCAGTCACTTTTTCCAAACACTGAAGTCAGCAAAATTCTCAGAGGTAATTCCCCTTCCTCCTCCTCCATCACTGCTTTGTATGTAATAATAATTGTTTTGTAGAAAGTACTAGAGCTCATGAACAAAAAGAGGGCTATAGATTAGATTTATTAGGAATATAATCATATATATCATATACTTCATATACTTCATATACTTCATATACTTCATATACTTCATATACTTCATATACATCATATACATATACATATACATATACATATACATATACATATACATATACATAATAGTATAGTATAGTATAGTATAGTATAGTATAGTATAGTAGAGTAGAGTAGAGTAGAGTAGAGTAGAGTATAGTATCAGTGGTGGGTTCTGGATCCGGTTGGGAGCCGGCGTCCTCCACATGAATGACTGTGGCACACCCACACCCGCATACAATGCATGCATGCATCTTACCATCCAGCGACACCTCCATGATGCTCCAGCTTCTTGGCGGAGTGCATGGAAGCACCGAAGGGTTTAAAGACAGGTAAGGAGAGTTGGCGGGCAAGTGGCCCTCCGGAGCACCGGAATGGAACGCTACCGGGTGCTCTGGGCGGGCTCCGGTACACCCATACTGTATAATATAATATAGTTGTCAGGCCTGCAGCCGGTTCTTTTTAGGATCTTTGGCCTGCCACTCTCTATCTCTCTTTCTTTATTATGATGTTTCATTAGTGGGGAATTGGGAGGGGGAATAGTAAGGTGTAGAATGTGTTGTTTTCAAAATAAAAAAATCCTTTCTAGAAATCGAGTCATTCTTTGTCTCTGCACCTCTGCATTTGACAGGAAGTGGATGGGTGGAAATGCCAGCCTGGCAGTGGAAGATTGGACCATGTGATGAACTTGTAGGTGTGGGGACAAGATCATGAACTTTCAACTGGGTGGAAACCCCAGGAAGCTTTCAGATTTGGGTTTTCACAGATGTGCCAACATGTCTCTCTTAATAAATTGGAGTTTTGAGGAAAGCTCTGCCTTGGACTCTGATTTAATTTTAGATGATATTTGGAATGCTGAGTATAGTATAGTATTCTTTATATTTATTAGGAATACACAGGTCATAAATTAACCTTAGATCTAATTATTAGATTTGATTTACTAGGAATAGATTTATTGGGTATATACATTTCATATATTTGTAGCCAGTGGTGGGTTCCTAACCGGATTTATTACAGGTTCGCCGAGAGGGCCTTTTGTCCTCTTTCCCTGTCTCTTCCTTACTCAGCTGAAGCTTTAGGATTAAATTAAAAAAATTAACTTCTCAATTTCTAACCTTGCATGATATAAAATGTCCCCCCTCACTTTTCAGGATTTCAGCCAATTCTCTCCCCAAAAAGTCTTCCTGCCAAAACCTGACAGAACCTTCTTCTCTCTTTTTCCTCTTCCTCCCTCAGCTGAAGCTTCAGGATTAAACTAAAAATTTTAACTTCTCAATTTCTAACGTTGCTTGAGATAAAATGTCCCCCCTCACTTCTCAGGTGTCAGGGCTGCTTCCCTCAGTAACCAAGAAAGAAACCACTCAACTCCATTTTGCCGAATTAAGAGTACTTTTACTGGTCATGAGTAGATAGTAGCTAGGCAAAGCAAGATCTGAGGCAAAAGCATGCGTAATCATAGATATCAATAAGTAACCCAACCCCCTCCCCTTGGTAACCCCATCCCATAGTCCAATCCGCACACCCCACAGGTGTCATGTGTAAGGTGACCAGATTTTCAGATTGGAAAAGAGGGACGCCCTTGACCGGGGGGGGGGGGGGGGCTTGATTAAAAAAATTTTTTTTTGTCAAAAGGTCACCCCAGGACACTGAAACCAGCATAAATACGAATCTGTTGCCAAACAAAATTTTGATCACGTGACCATGAGGATGCTGCAACGGTCGCTAAGTGTGAAAAATGGTCGCAACGGTCGCTAAGTGTGAAAAATGGTCATCAGTCACTTTTTTCAATGCCATTGTATCTTCCTGATTATTAAAAGTGCAAATTCACTCAGTGTCAATCATGACTCCTGAGTCCATTTCAAAGTATTGTGCATAGAAATTTTAAAAATGGCTTGTTTCAATTTATTTTGGATAGAATCTTTTTTTAAATAGTTTAAGACAATTTAAAAAAAGAATCAACACAGAATAACACTATTTTTAAAAATCATATGCACAATAAATAAAATATTATTTTAAAATACATTAAAAAAATAAAAGAAAAAACCCAGCTCACTTACCAGCAGGCAGGCAGAGTCAGCAGATCTTCGTAGGGATGGATGGAAGCACACAGGGAGCCTATATATACGCAACTGCAGTAACAATGACAATGATGAAGGATTGGATTGAGTTAAAGAATAAAAGAATTCTGATCTTAGAAGGCCATGACCTGCAGGCAGGCTGGCATAATTTCTTATGGAATGAATGACAAACATAAAACGCGCAAATACTTTCAAAATCATTTAATTAGAACTTTACTGCAACAATGGCTCAAAATCAAAAAAATCCACTATGTGAAAACCCCAAATTGGCTATCACCAACAGAAAGAACGACACACCCAAATTTTACAGATTGGAACAAAATTCTAAGATACAGAGATCTAATTGACAGACAGGGAAATTTAAAAACAATTGAAGAATTGGCAGATCAGAATATGAAAGGTGACTGGCTAACCTACCTCCAAATTAAAACTAAATACAATAAAGACACTAAAATATATGGTATTGAAACAGAACCACACAAATTGAATAAAATTATTCAAAGTCTGGACAGAAAGATGATAGGGAAAATATACAAATTCCTCTTGAAGTATCAAATGGAAGAGGAAATTGGAAACTGTAAAAGAACCAATGATAAAATGGGCACAGAACTTTGGCTATAACATTGAACTAGACAAATGGGAAAAATTTTGGGGAATAAATTTAAGAATGACACTATCAATCCCATACAAGGAAAACCTTGTTCTTTCAATCCTTCCAATATTTTTTCCTTCATTCCCTTGTCTGTTTCAATATTAAGTACATTTCTTCCTTTCTTCCTATAATTTTTTCCATTTTCTTCCTTATATTCTTTTCCATTTCAACATTGTCTTCCTTTTTTCCTTCCTTCCTTCCTATACGTCTTTCCATTTTCTTCCTTATATTATCTTTTCTGTTTCAACAGTCTTTGTTTCTTCCTTCCTTCCTTCCTTCCTTCCTATACTTCTTCTTTCATTCATTATATTTTCTTTTCCATTTCAATATTAAGTGTAATTCTTTGTTCCTCCTTCCTTCTTTCAATCCTTCCAATACTTTTTCCTTCATTCTCTTTTCCTTCAATATTAAGTGCAATTCCTTCCTTCCTTCCTTCCTAAGTTATTTCCATTTTCTTCCTTATATAATATTTTCTGTTTCAACATAAACTGCCTTCCTTCCTTCCCTCCCTCCCATCCCTTTCTTTATGTTTTCTTCATGCTTTCTTTTCTTTTTCCTCTGCTCTTTTTAAATCCCCCCCTTCTTCTCCTCCTCTACATTTAGGTTGGATTAGTTTGTTTATTAGTTAAGTCAAACGTTTTAATAAAAGTTTCATCTTTTAAGATTCGTCCAACACATCCAATTGTAACCTTAACAGAATCCCATTGATTCACGAACGGACTCCACAGACAGCAGCGGGGAGCCCCAGAAGCCAGAGGACGTTCTCTGCTGGCGTCCGCCGCTGCCACGACAACTCTTCCTTCCGCGGCGAATCCCATTGATTCACGAACGGACTCCATGGAAGGAAGAGAGGTCGGGACAGCAGCGGGGAGGCCCAGAAGCGAGGGGACGTTCTCTGCTGGCGTCCGCCGCTGCCACGACCTCTCTTCCTTCCGTGGCGAATCCCATTGATTCACGAATGGACTCCACGGAAGGAAGAGAGGTCGGGACAGCAGCGGGGAGCCCCAGAAGCCAGAGGACGTTCTCTGCTGGCGTCCGCCGCTCCCCCGACCTCTCTTCCTTCCGCGGCGAATCTCATTGATTCACGAACGGACTCCACGGAAGGAAGAGAGGTCGGGACAGCAGCGGGGAGGCCCAGAAGCGAGGGGACGTTCTCTGCTGGCGGCGCCGCTCCCCCGACCTCTCTTCCTTCCGCGGCGAATCCCATTGATTCACGAATGGACTCCATGGAAGGAAGAGAGGAAGAGAGCACGCACAGAGTGGGAAAGGCAGCACCAAAGCCTGGCCGCGAGCGAGGGAGCGCGCGGCGAGCAGCGACGCCGGGCTGCTTCCTCCTCCGCCGCCGCCGGCTGCTCCCTCCGGGGCAGGAGAGCTGGGAGCAGCCGCCCAAGAACTTCCACGTGGTTCCAGAGGTTTTGCCGCCCGTTCCAGCGCAGCACAGGGGCTGGCTGCGAACTCCGCAAGGGGGCTGTCTCCTTCCCCCAGCCCAGTGCCTCCCGATTCCCACGGTACCAAATTAGACAATACAAAACATGATTTACTCACCACCAGTGAGTAAGCGCATCTGCCCAAAACAAAGACGAAATAAAATGGAGACTTGCGCATGCGTCCTCAGCTAAGGAGTCCAGCCAATCAGTGAGCTGGTTGGCCAGCTCACTGATTGGCTGAAGTCCAGCCAATCAAATCAGTGAGCGGCAGGCTGGGCTGGCTTAAATTTGTAGGTGGTAGCATAGAACAGAACGATGAGCCAGCCTAGCAGCTGATGGGCGGGAGCTGCAAGCGCCAAAAAAAGCGTGCCTTTTAAAAAAGCGGGCGGGACGCGGGAAAATGCATCAAAAAGCAGGGGTGTCCCACCAAAAGCGGGACGTCTGGTCACCTTAGTCATGTGGGAGACATCTTCAAAAAGCAGCATCAGGCTGGTATGCCGGACAGTTGGCCTTGCGGCAAATCCTCTATCTGCAGCATGCACAGTAGATGGTGAGAACAACTCCCTTTTTACAATTACTCCTGCACTGACACTTCCCTACCCAAATACAATGCCCCCTCCCCGTTTCAATGGCAGCTGAAAGCAAGCAGCAAAACAGAGGCTGACATCAGGTTTGCAGCCAACTCTCCCCTCAAAAGTCTTCCTGCCAAAACCTGACAGAATCCTCTTCTCTCCTTTCTTCACTTCTTTCGCCCTCAGATGAAGCTCCAGGGCTCAAGGCATCCCCCTCCACTTCACATTATTTCATTCATTTTTTAGATTAGATTTATTAGGAATATGTGTGTGTGTATTCAAGTCGGTGTTGTTTACTGCAAAATTGTCACATGGTGACAATTTTGCAGAAACCATTCTATGCTTCTAAATACTTTTGGGGTGGAAAGATGGAAGAAAGCGAATTATATGTGATAAAAGATATGTTTCCAAGTCCCTACAGAGATGTGGAACTATGAAAATGCTTTTCTTCCTCTAAGCTTTTCTGCTCTATATTTTAAGTATTCTCCTCTTTTTCTCTTCCTTCCTTAAAGCTTTGCAAATGTAAAAATATATTTTAAGTGTTCTCTTTTTTTCTTCCTTACCTTAAAGCTTTGCAAATGTAAAAATATATTTGCCCCAAATATGTTTGTTTGTTTGTTTGTTTATTAACATTTGTAGGCCGCCTTTTTCCCTGAGGGGACTCAGGGCGGCTCACATAAAACCAGGGAAGGGAAATACAAACAATGACATAGACACATATAATAAAAGTAATAAGCAACATACATTCATCATTCGGGAGGGGCAACTATCCTTGTCCCCAGGCCTGACGGGCTAGCCAGTTCTTAAGGGTTGTGCGGAAGGCCTGGACGGTGGTGAGGGTACGAATCTCCACGGGGAGTTCGTTCCAAAGGGTCGGGGCTACTACTGAGAAGGCCCTCCTCCTTGTAGTTGCCAGCCGGCACTGGCTGGCCGATGGAATACGGAGGAGGCCCAATCTGTGAGATCTAATTGGTCGCAGGGAGGTAATTGGCAGGAGGCGGTCTCTCAAGTATCCAGATCCACTACCATGCAGGGCTTTATGGGTGACTAATAGCACCTTGAAGCGCATCCGGAGATCGACAGGTAGCAAGCGCAGCTCGCGGAGGATAGGTGTTATGTGGGTGAACCGAGGTGCACCCACAATCACTCGCGCGGCCGCGTTCTGTACTAGCTGAAGTCGCCGGATGCTCTTCAAGGGCAGCCCCATGTAGAGCACATTGCAGTATTCCAGCCTAAATATGGTTAAATGATATGGCTTACATGACTGATTTTGTAGCTACCATTCATTTTATTAATTCTGAACAATTACTGGAAATTATGACTTCACAAAATAATACATTTGATTTAGAGAAAGTGCATGATAAAATAAAACAGCCTGAATTATAGAAGGTTCTGCTTCTATAATCTTCTGAATGACATTGAAACTTGGCTGCTGAATGCACCAAGATACACTGATAAGACAGAAGTAGAGCATATCTGAGAATTCACCGTATATTTTGAGAATATTTGAAAACTTAGTAGGCAGTAAGAAACCTATTAAATAAGGTATTTATTGATAAATGTGTCATTCTTCAAATAATAGCAATAGCAATAGCAGTAGACTTATATACCGCTTCATAGGCCTTTCAGGCCTCTCTAAGCGGTTTACAGAGAGTCAGCATATTGCCCCCAACAATCTGGGTCCTCATTTTACCCACCTCGGAAGGATGGAAGGCTGAGTCAACCCTGAGCCGGTGAGATTTGAACCGCTGACCTGCTGATCTAGCAGTAGCCTGCAGTGCTGCATTTAACCACTGCGCCACCTTGTAACATTACAAGTGTGTTAGCTGGGAATATGAACATATGTTCAGCTTTATATGTAATCCAGTTGATTTAGGACTTGTTTGATTTTAATCAAATGTATAACTCTATTATATGTTTGCTTTGTTAGTTCCTCACAATAGGCTTGTTGGTGTAATTCATGCAATCTACAGCATCCTTCATGGCATGGGACTGGAATATTTATGGGACCAACTTTCGCCAGTTGTCTCTGCCTGCCCCATCAAATCCAGCAGGAGTAGCATGTTCTGGGTACTCCAGGGACATGCAGTCAGGGGAGGCAGGGGAGGCAGAGCCTCACCACTATCATCATGAAAAGAAAAAAAATGTAAAAGGAACAAGGCAAGAGCTGAGGTCAGGCTGGGCTAGTTGCTGCCAGAGTCACTGTGGATGACTCTGCTTAGTGCTTAACTATTTAAAAAAACCTCTAAAAAAGTGCCCTCTACAGGAGGAGGCAGGAGAACGACGTGCCTCATCTAGTCTGGCATTTTATGATCACTCGAGCAGAGTTAAGCAAGGGTTAAAAGCCGAAAAATTCCTGAAGTAGATGAGGCACATCGTTCTCCTGCCTCCTTTTGTAGAGGGCACTTTTTAGAGGCTTTTTTAAACAGTTAAGCACTAAGCAGAGTCATCCACGATGACTCTGGCAGCAACTAGCTCAGCCCGACCTCAGCTCTTGTCTTTTTCCTTTTACATTTTTTTTTCTTTTCATGATGGCAGGCAAGAGCAGAGTTGAAATCCTCTCTGAAACAGCTGGAAGAGGTACGTGTGGGTCGGAGGGAGGGGGAGGAATTCAAACTTCATCCTCCTGGTGCGGGCTTTGGGCAAAGGCTGGAGGGAAGTGCTCTCCCTCCCCAAGTGTAGTTTGATTGCAGGCAGAGCCACGTTGTCTTTTCAAACCTGTAATCAGTGAAGCTGGGCTGGATCCTTCTGGGGCTGGGGGAAAGTGTGTGTGTGCTCTAGTATGGCTCTTTGACTGACTTCTTGCCTCCTCCTGTGGTCTCCCTGACTCTCTCCAATCCAACTTTGTTTGTGTGTGTGTATGTGTGTGTGTGTGTGTGTGTGCTTGTTTGAGAGAGAGTTTGTTTGAATGAGAGAGGGAATGAGGTAGGAGAGATAGTCCAATCCAACTTCTCTATGTGTGTGTGTTTGAGAGGGGGGTGAGGGAGAGGGGGAGGAAGGAGGGGAAGGGAGAAGAAAAAGAAAAAAGAATGAAGATATAGAATGAAGAATAGAGAGACCTGAAAGGCCTATGAAGCGGTATATAAGTCTACTGCTATTGCTATTGCTATTGAAGGAAACTTATTTAGCAAAGGAGAAAAACAAATGCTGTCACTTTAAATCGGAACTGAGCATGCCTGGCTGTGGAATTCTGGGAGTTGAAGTCCACAAGTCTAAAAAAATTGCTGCCATAAACCTCACCGCATGTCACTGGTACTGTCTATTAAAAGGTGTTGTCTAGCAGTACCCCATAGTATTTGAGAATATGGATTAAAAATGAACTCATTGACTCATTGAAATGAGTTAAAAAATCCAAGCAGGTTTTTATTTTTATTTTGCAGCTATGTTAAAAATGTGGCTCTTTGAAATTTTAGAACTTTAAACTGAATAAACTGAAATTTATTCACCTTGTAAATGTAGCCCAATTAGCAACTTATCTCCAATGATATTTCTTTGTTATTTGCTTAGTTATGAAGCATTACACACTGCTCCAATACCAAGAATCTTGCAGAAGCTTACAGACCAACTTCTATTAGGATGGTTAAACCAAATGTCATGGACTTAAAGACCCCCACCCACCCAAATAGAATAAAGGGGGATGGATGTCTACAATAGGATGGGTCCACTTGTCTTTGGCTTTTTGGATTAGTCATCTTTTAATGTGCTTCCAAGAATCCACCAGGGTGGGAGTATAAATTGGATAATAATTCTATTGTTCCAGAGAATTCTATCTTTACAGACACAGACTTAGTAAAATGTTTTTTGAATGATATTTTTTCATTACAATTGTGTATTTTTTCCTTCTAGTTCCTATATAATATTTAGTTATGGGCAGTGACATATGGTGAGGTTTATGGCTGGTGAGGCACTGACACAGGGGTTTCAAATTTTTTTAGACTTGTGGACTTCAACTCCCAGAATTCCACAGCCAGGCATGCTCAATTCCGATTTAAAGTGACAGCATTTTTCTCCTTTGTGAAATAAGTTTTCCTTCATTCTTTTTCTTCTCTCTCCCCTTCCTTCCTTCCTTCCTTCCTTCCTTCCTTGCTTCCTTCCTTCCTTCCTCCCTCCCTCCCCCCCTCTCTCAAACAGACACATGCACAGAGAGAAGTTGGATCCCTCTCTCACTCACTCACTCTCAAACAAACACAAACACAGAAGTTGGATTGGATATATTTTCCAATGGCTTGAAAACAGCTCTTCTGCCATACCTCCCCATTCCCCTGCTGCCTTCCAATCCAAGCCTTTGATTGCAGGTGGAGCCACGTTGCCTTTTCAAACTTGTAATCAGTGAAGCTGGGCTTATATACTTTTATCCAGCTGTGTGTGGTGTGTGTGTGTGTGTTTGAAAAGGCAACATGGCTCTGCATGCAATCAAACTTTTTGAATTCCTCCCCCCTTCCCACACACACACCTTTTCCAGCTGTTTCAGAGAGGATTTCAATTCTGCTCTTGCCTGCCATCATGAAAACAAAAAAAATGTAAAAGGAAAAAGGCATGAGCTCTGAGGTCAGACTGATCTAGTTGCTCCCAGAGCCTCTAAAAAGCCTCTAAAAACATTCTCTACAGGAGGCAGGAGGACGATGTGCCTCATCTACATAAGGAATTTTTCGGCTTTTAACCCTTGCTTAGCTCTGCTCGAGTGATCATAAAGTCAGACTAAATGAGGCACCTCGTTCTCCTGATGCCCCCTGTAGAGGGCAGTTTTTTAGAGGCTTTAGTTAAGCATTAAGCAGAGACATCCACTGTGACTCTGGCAGCAATTACCTCAGCCTTTTTCCTTTTACATTTCTTTTTTCTTTTCATGAGGACAGTGGTGAGGCTCTGCCTCCCCTCCTCCCATGACTGCACATCCCTGGTTATGGGCCCTTTGGTTATCATCATGCTATTTCTTACTCAAAGTCTCTAAGGAGCTTCACTGAACATCCATTGATTTCTCTTATAATTACCAGCAGAGTTTTGATAATGCAACTTCTTCTCAAATCCTTAGGGATGTCCAAGGGAAGTCTTCAGGTAAAGGCTGAAAGGTGCTATTATTTGTGGAACCAAAGGGCTAGAAATGCCACACTCTGAGAAAGAATATATGTATGCCGATTTTTCTAAATAATGAGAACTACTCCTTTTTTTTTAAATGTTTCATTGTCGCAGATGGAGCCGGTTCATATTTGGTAATGAAAGTCTTCTTGAAAAAGATGGTATTTTTCATGGCAGTAATAGCAGTCCTATTGCCAGAGGTCGCATGCCTTCTTTCTCGTACTAAGGCATGCAATGTGGGGAAACCTCAATTTATTAAGCACAAGTATTTTGTGCCCGGAGATTTCACGATAGCTGGGATACTCTCTCAGTTCTACATGATATCTGATCGAGTGGGTTTCACAAGACATCCATCTGAAGAACTGGTTGATGAGATCATGTAAAGACTTTCTCTTTTTAGCTGTCACATGTCTCAAACCAGATATCTTTCTCTAAGAAGATGCCTGGACTGAGTTAGTTAATGGTGTTGCTTGCAGCACAAATTATTTCTCCTGGTTTCTTGCTGGTTAGTTCCTTCATTCTTAAGCTAATAGAAATGGATTCCTACTGATATTTCTTACCTGGTAAATAAATAAGAAATACACAGACATAGGCACAAGTTTAAGGCAGATCTCACCCCAGTCCTTTTGTTCAAATTCTGTATTGGGTTTTTCTCATTTTCTTGGAATTCTGTGGAATTAATCTTCAGTGCTCTGATATTGAAACACTATTTGTAGCTAATTGAACGCCAACCTTTAACAGTTTATTTTTTCTTCTGAATATTAGGGAACAATGGTACTATGTAATACTTTTAATTTGTTTATTTAATATGTATGAGGTACAAAGGTAGGGCTGCCCCAATGAAACAGTTGCAGTTTTTACTAGGATAAGGGATTTCAGAAAAAAGAATTCCATGCATCATTTGTATGGAACACATGAAAAACAGTTGCAGGAATTGAGTATATTTAGTTTATAGCAGTTAGCAGTTAGCAATAGCAGTTAGACTTATATACCACTTCATAGGGCTTTCAGCCCTCTCTAAGTGGTTTACAGAGTCAGCATATCGCCCCCACAATCTGGGTCCTCATTTTACCCACCTTGGAAGGATGGAAGGCTGAGTCAACCCTGAGCCGGTGAGATTTGAACCGCTGAACTGCTGAACTAGCAGTCAACTGAAGTGGCCTGCAGTACTGCATTCTATCCACTGTGCCACCTTGGCTCTATCCCAATGAAATTTTTAATGAAAAGAAGGACTAGGGGTGACATGATAGCAATGTTCGAATATCAAAGGGGCTGCCACAAAGAAGAGGGGGTCAGCCTATTCTCCAAAGCACCTGAAGGTAAGACAAGAAGCAATGGATGGAAACTAATCAAGGAGAGAACCAACCTAGAACTAAGGTGAAATTTTGAGAAAGGGTTTCCTGCTTAAGCAGAGGGTTGGACTAGAAGACCCCCAAAGTCCCTTTCAACTCTGTTATTCTGTTTGCTCTCAAGTAAGGTTCAAAACACATTTTCTTTCTTTACCCATAAAAATACCCAAGGTGACGATTGAAGAGCTAAAGATACAAGACTTAAAAGTAGGTTTGAAAGTTATAGGTAGATCACAATGTTATTATTAGCGTTAATTCAAGCAATCCATCAGTTTCCTAGTAAATAATTTTTAGGAATCATAGCAGCTTGCTTAAAAAAATTAATGTTTTGTCTGGGACCATTTTCTCTTTCATTGAAAAATCTCAGAAATCTCTGTCTGTCTCCCTATATGTATGTCTGTCTGTCTTTCTCTGTCTCTCTACCTATCATTCAATCCATCTGTGGGAATGATAAAATTTTTAAAGTGCTAATGAATTTACATGATTTCTTCTTGCATGGTACTATGTAATCTGTTTTTTTTTCTGTATAGAATTTAGCAGAATTGAAAATGAAATACATGTAATGCCACATTCTTTATGTGAAATATGATTTGTAATGTATTTGTGCAGATTTTTTCTACAGAACTACCAACATATCCTGGCCTTAGTTTTTGCTGTAAAGGAGATCAATGAAAACCATCACATTTTACCCAACGTGACTCTGGGTATGCACCTCTCTAACAGTTATTTCATGGCGAGATGGACTTACTTGGCTTCAATGGAGCTTCTCTCAACACGGGGCAGATTTATCCCCAATTATAAATGTGATGCCAAGGATAGGGCAATATCTGTTATTGCGGGACCTAACTCTCACATCTGTCCCTTCATGGCAAACATTTTGAATGTCTACAAGATGCCCCAGGTAAGATTTGCTCTTGAAATGCATACTGTGGGCTGTGACAAAAAATTTGACAGATAGGAGGAAGCACTGTAGCCTAGACAATGATCTGGTTAAAAAAAAATCTGAGTACAAACCAATTTGAGAAAACATCTCAGAATTGACTCAAGGTAGGAAGGAAGGAAGGAAGGAAGAAAGGAAGGAAGGAAGGAAGGAAGGAAGGAAGGAAGGAAGGAAGGAAGGAAGGAAGGGTCATTCTGTAATATAAAGACCAAGATAAATATTTCCCAATACTAATACATTGAATTGCTTAATCAAATCCATGAATATTTAATATTATTATTATGACAATGGTGAGAAAATGTATTGATGAAAACATATTAACATTCCTATTAAGTGTATTTATAAGTTAAGGAATCACAGTATATTAATTAGTTTGATTTCAGATTTAGTAGTAAATCTAGTAAACATATCTATCTAAATATATCTATGTCATATCTATGTCACATCACCAGTACATTATTCATCATGTTGATGTTTGGTGTTTTTTTTTTTAAAATAATAATATAACTTTGTAAATGAAACAGGAAAGGGGGAAATGCTTTCAGACTTGCAAGACTGGTTTCACAGTCTGGATTGCCTAACCGAGCCGAGGTGGCGCAGTGGTTAGGGTGCAGTACTGCAGGCCACTTCAGCTGACTGTTATCTGCAGTTCAGCGGTTCTAATCTCACTGGCTCAAGGTTGACTCAGCCTTCCATCTTCCAAGGTAGGTGAAATGAGGACCCAGACTGTGGGGATGATATGCTGACTCTGAAGACCGCTTAGAGAGGGCTGAAAGCCCTATGAAGCGGTATATAAGTCTAACTGCTATTGCTATTGCTAACTAAAAGTGCTTTTCCTCTCAGCTGTTTTTAGATTCAAAGAACTAGAGAGACTCATTTCTGATATGGTTATAACATTTCCTGAATGAGATGGTTATAGCATTCTTTTAATTTTTTATTAAAGTTCATTATATGATAAAACACGAATAGAAACAAAAAATCAAGAAACATAAAGAAAAGAAACGAAGGCACAGAAAGAAAAATAGAACCCATTGATTTTTGACTTTTTAAATTGGAGTAGGATGTACAAAAAAGCTACAATCTCAACCCTTTGTTTACATTTCCAGTTAACAGATTAACAGAGTTGGAAGGGATCTTATAGGTCATCTAGTCCAACCCCCTGCTCAAGCAGGAGACCCTACATCATTTCTGACAAATGGCAGTCCAATCACTTTTTGAAAGTCTCAAGTGATGAGTTAAGCAGCTCTGCTTTCTCTCTGTTGCCTGTTACTTCCTTGCCATTAATTCAAACCATTTCTATAAAAACAAAGTCGATCAAATCATCAAAACCTAACATCTAAGTCTCATTTTTTCCGCATTTTAAGTGTAAATCCAGATGCTATCTTGGTCACAAATTAATGCATTTCTGTCTTTAGCTTGGCAATTATACTACTTCTAAACATCAGGTTTTTATGAACAAGATTAGTTATCTATTAATGTTTACATCAATGTTTACAACAAACGCCATGGATTTAGAACTGATTTTTCAAAAATAGTAAATACTTCATTTTGGAAAATCATGTCCTCACCTTTTTTCCCCCTACATTTAGCTGATATATGGATCTTCTCCTATGATAGATGACAAGATACAAGCTGCTTTCTTCCATCGTTTTTTCCCAGATGGTGACCAACAGATTCTGGGTATTCTCCACTTGCTGTTGCATTTTAGTTGGACATGGATTGGGTTGATTCTCCAACGTAATGAGAGTGGAGACAGATTCATTCAAAATGCTGTTCCGGTGTTTTCCCAAAAAGGTATCTGCTTTGAGTTCACGGGAGAGATGGCCAAGGAAACATTTTCTAATGATATTACAGCAGCCTTTAAAGATTTTAGTAAAATGTACATTCTTATCATGAACAGCACTACCAACGTCATCGTCCTATATTGTGAAAACCAGGTCACCGTCATTGTTAGAATGTTGCCCTATTTTACAGAATTTGAAGCGATACCCATTGAGAGAAAAGATAAAATTTGGATAATGCCAGCCCAGATGGAGTTTACATCCCTTCCCTTTCAAAAAACTAGGGGTATGGAGTTTTTCCATGGTGTTTTAACTTTTGAGGTTTCTTCCAAGGAGATTTCTGGATTTAATAAATTCCTTCAGATGGGAAACCCAACATCAGAAGTGGAAGACCATTTAATGAGAGTGTTCTGGGAACAGGCTTTTGAATGCTCTTTTCCTAAAGATAAGTTAGATGAAGACGCTGGAATGCTGTGCACTGGAGAAGAGAAGTTGGACAAGCTACCTAAATCTGTGTTTGACACCACCATGACTGGACAGAGTTACAGCATCTACAACACAGTTTATGCTGTGGCACATGCTTTACAAGCCATGTTTCCCCCAAAACACAGAACAAGAGCAAAAGTTGGGAGAGAAATGTTTTTAACTCAAACAGCATGGCAGGTAATAAGAGATTGAATGAATATTTCCCATTACTCTTCTCTCTAATGCAGTCTCTGTCCGGTTCACTGACAAATGCGCGCTCGACAAAAGCGCACCAACAAAACCGCAGGAAGAAAAGCACAAGTTCAAAATCGCCCCGACGAATGAGCACAGAAGCGCATCGACAACAGCACGCTGACAGAAGCGCGCCCTAAACCTAACCCTAAAGGTAACCCTAAACCTAACCCTAAACCTAACCCTGAACCTAACCCTGAACCTAACCCTAAACCTAACTCTAAACCTAAACGTAACCCTAACCCTTACCCTTACCTTAACCCTTACCTTAACCGTAATGGCGCTTCTGTCAGCACTCTTTTGTCGGTGCACCTTTGTGGGCATGCTGTCGACATCACGGTTTTATCGCCGTGGTTTTGTCGGCGTGCTGTTGTCGGGTGCGCATTTGTTGGGTCATGCTCTGTCCTACTATTAGGGATACACTGGAGTGTTGATTTTAAGTCTCCTGCTACTCCGCTTTCCAAATCTTTTTGGGACCTAGAGGAACCTTTGTAACTGAATAGGCAACAAGGCTACAATAATGATATAACAATATGCTGGAAAGGATTAAGATAGAGATTTTTTTTTTTTTTTTTTAGAGATTTTATTAATATTTGTAGGCCGCCCTTTTCCCTGAGGGGACTCAGGGCGGCTCACATAAAATCGGGGAAGGGGAGATACAGACATTAAGATAAGACATATAATAAAATAATAAACAACATACATTCATCATTCGGGAGGGGAACTATCCTTGTCCCCAGGCCTGACGGGCGAGCCAGTTCTTCAAGGCTGTGCGGAAGGCCTGGACGGTGGCGAGGGTGCGAATCTCTACGGGGAGCTCGTTCCAAAGGGTCGGGGCTACTACTGAGAAGGCCCTCCTCCTTGTAGTTGCCAGCCGACACTGGCTGGCCGATGGTATACGGAGGAGGCCTAATCTATGTGATCTTATTGGTCGCAGGGATGTAATTGGCAGAAGGCGGTCTCTCAAGTATCCAGATCCACTGCCATGTAGGGCTTTATGGGTGACTAATAGCACCTTGAAGCGCATCCGGAGATCGACAGGTAGCCAGCGCAGCTCGTGGAGGATAGGTGTTATGCGGGTGAACCGAGGTGCACCCACAATCACTCGCGCGGCCGCATTCTGTACTAGCTGAAGTCGCCGGATGCTCTTCAAGGGCAGCCCCATGTAGAGCACGTTGCAGTATTCCAGCCTAGAGGTCACAAGGGCCCGGGTGACTGTTGTGAGAGCCTCCCGATTCAGGTAGGGTCGCAACTGGCGCACCAGGCGAACCTGGGCGAATGCCCCCCTGGTCACAGCCATTAAATGGTGGTCAAACGATAGCTGTGAGTCCAGGAGGACTCCCAAGTTGCGAACCCTCTCTGAGGGGTGTAGAATTTGACCCCCCAGCCTGAGTGATGGAATATTGGTCGAATCTCTGGGAGGGAAACACAACAGCCACTCGGTCTTTTCTGGGTTGAGCACGAGCTTGTTAACCCTCATCCAGTCCATAACAGCTTCGAGGCCACGGTTCATCACGTCTGCCGCTTCATTGAGTTGGCACGGGGCGGACAGATACAGTTGAGTATCGTCCGCATATTGATGGTATCTAATCCCGTGCCTGCGAATGATCTCACCCAGCGGTTTCATGTAGATGTTGAATAGTAGGGGGGATAAGACTGAGCCCTGAGGCACCCCATAAGTTAGGGGCCTAGGGGACGATCTCTGCCCCCCCACTAACACCGACTGCGACCTGTCCGAGAGGTAGGAGGAGAACCACCGCAACACGGCGCCTCCCACTCCCACCTCCCGCAGTCGTCGCAGAAGGATACCATGGTCGATGGTATCGAAAGCCGCTGAGAGGTCGAGGAGAACCAGGATGGAGGAATGTCCTCCATCTCTGGCCCTCCAGAGATCATCGATCAATGCGACCAAAGCGGTTTCTGTGCTGTAACCGGGTCTGAAGCCTGACTGGAAGGGGTCTAGATAGTTTGCTTCCTCCAAGGACCGCTGGAGCTGGAAGGCCACCACCTTCTCAACAACCTTCCCCAGAAAGGGGAGGTTGGAGACTGGACGATAATTATTAAGGATAGCTGGATCCAAAGATGGCTTCTTCAGGAGGGGTCTCACCACCGCCGCTTTCAGTGCGGCGGGGAAGTTCCCCTCCCGAAGTGAGGCGGTGACAACCGCCTGGATCCAGCCTCGTGTCACCTCACTGCAGTTAGTAACTAACCATGAGGGACACGGATCCAGTACACAGGTGGAGGTACTTACAGCCCTCATGGCCTTGTCCACATCCCCGGGGGTAACGTCTTGAAACTCAACCCAGAGTTGTTCAAATTGATCCTCCTGTGCCTCGGCTGGAGCTGCAGGGGTGGAGTCCAAGTCCGACCGAAACCGAGCAATTTTGTCCGCTAAGAATTGGGCATACTCTTCGGCTCTGCCCTGCAAGGGTTCCCCCGCTTCCCTTTTGTTCAATAGGGAGCGGGTTATCCTAAACAGGGCGGCCGGGCGGGACTCAGCGGACGCAACCAAGGTGGCTATATGGGATCTTTTTGCAGCCCTAAGTGCCCTGGTGTATTCCTTGGTGCAGGTGGTTACCATTGCTCGGTTCGCTTCGGACTTATCGGACCTCCAACGGTGCTCTAGGCATCTCCTCCGGCGCTTCATCTCCTGGAGTTCCTCGGTGAACCAAGGAGGTCTCCGGGATCCGCCGCCTCGGAGGGGCCGCAGTGGCGCAATCCGGTCGAGGGTCTCCGATGCTGCCGAGTGCCACGCAGCAACCAGAGTCTCCACCGGACTGTGGGTGAAAGTGTCAGGAATAACCCCAAGCTCTGTCTGGAACCTTGACGGTTCCATAAGACGCCTGGGGCGGAACCACCTGGTCGGTTCCTCCTCCCTACAGTGGGGGTTTGGTCTCCGAAAGTCGAGCCTCAGTAGGCAGTGGTCTGACCACGACAGGGGTATGATGTCGTTCCCCCTCAGACCAAGATCACAAATCCACTGCTCCGAGAGAAATACAAGGTCAAGCATGTGTCCCGCCGAATGGGTTGGGCCTCGAATTACTTGGGTCAAGCCCATGGCTGTCATGGAAGCCATGAACTCCTGCGCCCCCTCCGAGTTTTCACCGAGCGACGGCAAATTAAAGTCCCCCAGGACCATCAGCCTAGGGAACTCAACTGCCAGCTCGGCTACCGACTCGAGGAGCGAGGGGAGGGCTGCTGCAACGCTGTTGGGAGGCAGGTACGTTAACAGCAGACCCACTTGACCCTTGAGGTCCAACTTTAACAGCAAAGACTCACACCCGACAATCTCCGGAGCAGGGACCCTACGAGGAACTAACGACTCTCGGATAACAGCGGCCACACCCCCACCCCTTCCCTGGGCTCTCGGCTGATGTAGCACCTGAAATCCTTCTGGGCACAGTTCTACAAGGGGGACTCCTCCCTCTGGGCCCAGCCAGGTTTCAGTAATACATGCCAGGTCTGCCCTCTCATCTAAAATTAAGTCCCGGACGAGAGGAGCTTTATGTACAACAGACCTGGCATTTAGCGACAACAGCCTGAGACCAGGGTCCTGACTGCTTACGCCATCTGGTCTCGGAGTGGGACTCCTAGGGCCGGAAGGAGGGATCTCTGTAATGTAGCGAACCCTCCTTCCCCGGTAATGGCCTGCCCTAAAGTCCCCGCCGTATCTGCCTCTCCCTGTTACGACCGTAATACCCCGACCCTCTCCCGTGTCTCTAGTCCCCTCAACCACCCCCGTGGCCCCCGCATCTCCCGGCAGGTCCTCCGAATCATGCGTACTCATACACTCTTCCAAGCAGTCCCCACGTGAAAGTTAAAAAACACAAAATTTTACAACAATATGGTTATAAAAGTGGGCCATTCATTCATCTCACACATATCTCATACGTATCCCATACAAAGAAAGAAGAGAAAGATGAAAGAAAAGGGAGAAATTAAAAATTGCGCAATTAATTAAGTTAAAGTGCGAGTTCAGGTGGTAAAAGTCGGCTCTCAATGTTCAGAGTTGGAATGGCTGGATAAAATCCAAAACAGAAGCCAACAACGGTCCATAGAAGATATATAGATAGTATGCAGGGGAATGTCTTGTCTTCCCCCTCGCCTATAGGCCTGAAAGGGTCCAAAGTCTGGTGGTGGCTGGAACAGGTTGAAGAAGAAGGGGGGGGGTATGTTGGTTGTTAGGACGCCAACTCCCCCTCCATATTTCTGCCATCCTCTATCTCTCCTTTCATAAAACATATGCACCACAAAAGCACAGTCCATGGCGTCCTGAGAGTTGTAATTAAGTGGGCGCTGTCCGAGTTGGTATTCCAGGGGCAGTGACGGGTGGCAATGTGGTCAGAGGAGGTCGGATGTTGAAAGGCCAAAATCAGATGGTCACAGGCCAGGATAGTGGAGAGCCCATGCTAAGCAAGGGAACAAGTAGAAGCACAGGCAAGCAACAGCAGCAGCAACAGGAGGGGGGGGGGGCAGCAGCTCAGATATCAGCTTCAGCGTTTCTTGGTGAGAGAACAGACTGCCCAGCTCTTAATCTCTGGCATACACACACACAGCTCCACGTAGCCCTAGCTAACCAGTTTCCAACGTCTGGCTCCAAGCAGCAACGGGAATAAGCTTCTCCAACAGGAGCTTCAATAAATCAAGGCTTCAATAAATCAAGGCTTCCCCGACAGCAGCAGTGTCAGCGTTGGCATTTTCAACAAAATTTACCTGTTTGGAACAGGTATGGCAGGGGAGAAACATGAATGAAGGGTTGAAGAACTCTAATTCTATTGATGAACTCATTTGTAGTAAATCAATATCTATCACTTAATAACATTGAAATTGCTCTCCCTCCCTCCTTCCCTTCCTTCTTTTCCCTCTCGCTCTGCCCTCCCCTCCCTTCTTCTCCTCTCCCCTCCCCTTCCTGTCCCATCCCATCCCTTCATTTTAATTACCAACCTTTCCTTCATTTTAGTTCCATCACTATTTGAGAACCATGTCATTTAATAACACTGCAGGAGAAAAAATTTCCTTTAACAAAAATGGAAATTTAGACACTGGATTTGACATTATCAACTGGGTCACATTCCCAAATGAGACCTTTGTTAAATTCAAAGTTGGAAAGATTGACCCAGCAGCTTCTCCAGATAAGCTATTCACCATTTCTGCACAAGACATCATCTGGCCCACCATGTTTAACCAGGTATTTCTGCTCAGATGTCAAAATGTGTATCCTTCCCCTTCCTTTCTTGTTTCCAGAATTATTGATTCGAATGTATCTTACTCTTAAAGTTGTCAGGCCAAAAACTGCAAAGATGAAGAAATAATGACCAGAGATTTTGAAATAAAATGGCTTAAATCTCTGTATAGCAAAATAATTTACTGATATATCTTTATTAAATCTTAATGGTTTTAGCAGAATTTAATCCAATAGCTGCTATCTATTCCTGCTGGCATTTTAATCTTGTCTAGTTTAAATATATATTTGAAAGTTTTTAAAGTAATTAAAGCTTGTTAGTTGTGAAGTCATGTCTGACCCATCGCTACCCCATGAATATTGTTCATCCAGCCCTTCCTGTCCTCTACCATTCTCCGGAGTCCATTTAAGCTCACGCCAACTGCTTCAGTGAATTAAATTAAATTAAAGCTATTTATCATATAATTCACAAATTATTAAGAAGACATAAGAAATATTTCCTTTTGTCTATAAACAGTCCCTTTCATCTGAAAGTTGATTTCCCCCAGAAAAAATAGCATTTTTCCCTTAGTCTTTTCTTAAATGGAACAATCTCCCCGTGGAGATTCGTACCCTCACCACCGTCCAGGCCTTCCGTACAGCCCTCAAGAACTGGCTAACCCGTCAGGCCTGGGGATAATCTTATTTCGCCCCTCCCGAATGTTGAGTGAATGTTGAGTTTTATTGTCTAATTTACTTTGTGCACATTTCTTTTTTTGTATTGTCCTACACTCCCCTTCCTTTTTTGATTGTAAGCCGCCCTGAGTCCCCTCAGGGAAAAGGGCGGCCTATAAATAAACTACAAAAAAAAAAAAAAAAAAATGGCTTTTCCGGATTTTCAAGTTTCTATTTACTAATTATTGTATCTGGGGAGCAGTCAGCCTCTGTTTGATCCAGTGATTGATTATCCTGATTTGGAAATGCACAGCCAGGGAGAAAGAAGGAAACAAGCAGGGAATTAGCTTTGAATCATTGCAAAGTTCCAAGCAATCAAAGACCCCCTAAGCTCCATGGAACCACCTCTATGTGTTTCCCAGGGGAGGCAAGAACCATTATTTTTCTTTGCTTCAGCAACAGGATGGATCTATTACCATTTTGGTACACTGTAAATAATACCATCCTCAAACTCTGCTCTTCAATTGTCTTTCATCTAGCCTGCCTGGATGATGATGATGATGATTGTTGTTGTTTTTGTTATTTATTTGGGTGGCATTCAGTAGTGGAGTGGTGAAATGTTTAAAAAAATAATCAGCAGTGAAATGCAGGAAACAGAAATAAATATTGTAGATAGTGTATGGATTTAGAAAAGAAGGACAAGGAGTGACGTGATAGCACTGTTCCAGAGGTGGGTTCCTACCAGTTCGCACCTATTTGGTAGAACCGGTTTGTCAAATCTACTGAACCGGTTAGAAGAGGTTCCACCAGTGGACCCGGAAACCAGGCCACACCTACAGAAGAGGTTCCAAAATTTTTTGAAACCCACCACTAGTCCTTGGATATGATTATTCTACACTATCATGCTTATATTTATAAAACTCAGTGCCTCTGTGAAAAGTAAGGATGACTACTGCATTTGTGGTGCAATCAGAACATTGCGTGTGTTGAAGTTTTAACGCAAACCAAAGATGCCTTTTAAAAAACAAGTTTACATCATATTCTTATGAATGCCAGTGCTGTGTGTGAGGTAATTTAAGGTGGTTCTGACAAGTGTCGTCGGCATCTTCATGTCCGGTCACATGGGCGGCAAGCCACTCCCACAAAGGAGGCCACACCCACAGAGTAGGTTCAAACAATTTTTGAAACCCACCACTGCACTGTTCCAATATTTGAGCAGCTGCCACAAAGAAGAGGGAGTCAAACTATTCTCCAAAATATCAGAAGGTAGCTGGAAACAATGGCTGGAAACTAACCAAGGACAGAAGCAATGTAAAACTAAGGAGAAATTTTCTGAATGAGAACAATCAACAGCTTGCCTTCAAGGCTTATGGGTGCTTCCTCACTGGAGGTTTTTAAGAAGAGACTGGACATCCATTTCTCTGAAATAATATAGGGTCTGCTGTTTGAGCACGAGTTGGATTAGAAGACCTCCAAAGTCCCTTTCAACTCTGTTATTATGTTTGCTCTCAAATAAGACACATTTTCTTCCTTGACCCCAGAGGTGGTTTCCTACCAGTTCGCACCTATTCGGAAGAACCGGTTCATCAAATCTACCGAACCGGTTAGAAGAGGTTCCACCAGTGGACCCGGAAAGCAGGCCACACCTACAGAAGAGGTTCCAAAATTTTTTGAAACCCACCACTGACACACAGACAGACAGACAGACAGACAGACTCACACAGAAAGAGAAAAGAAAAGAGAAAGAAAGGAAGAAAAAACAAATAAAAAAAGAAAAAAAGAAAGAAAAAGTGAGAGAGAGATGAAAGGAAAAAAGGAAAAAGGGACAGAGAGAGAAAAGGAAGGAGAGAGAGAGAGAGAGAGAGAGAGCGCGCACATGACCGGCAAGCCACTCCCACCAGGTCACATGGCTGGCAAGCCACTCCCACAAAGGAGGCCACACCCACAGAGTAGGTTCGAACAATTTTTGAAACCCACCACTGCTCTACCCATAAAAGTACATAAGATGTACTTTTACACCTTGTGCTTTTAAGATCCCTTCCATCTGATGATGATGATGATGATGATTAGGATTAGGATTAGGAGGAAGAGGAGGAGGATAATGGATGGGGATTCTGCCAATTTTCTCTTTATGTCCCAAATGACAGAAAGAATGGTGAAATTGTTCTTACTTTGTTAGTTTCCCATCAACTCCTGAAAGACATTCAAATAGAATGTTCTGAAACTTTTGAGTTTTAATAGATCCTGGTTTCACTTCTTGATAGGTTCTACCTCTTTCTGTATGCAATGACAATTGCTATTCTGGGTCTCGGAAGATGAAAATAGAAGGGAAGCCATTTTGCTGTTATGATTGCCTTCCATGTGCAAAAGGGAAAATTTCAAACCAGATGGGTAAGAGCGGTGTTGTGCAAAACTATTCAGTCTTCTTAACTGTGATTCAAAATGCTTATTTCCAAACGTTCTACAACTGACTTGTAATGTGGTGATTAAACCAATTAAATATCTGTCAGGGTTCCAAACAATAGATCCAACACAATCAAAACTCTGAGGTCAAAGTGCTTCTCAAAGTCCAAATTTATTAGGCATGTTGTATTGGCACATCTGGTGAAAACCTGACTTCTCTGAGTCCATATGTCCATCACATGGTCCAACCAGGTCACAGTCCCAACTCCAGTTGGTTTCAGTCAATGCCTCCCCAGCACCTGGTGGGAGCATCCTTGATTCCTAGGAGGAAGAATTTTATTTTAGCTACAAGTCCCCAGCTATCTCTACCCGCCCTCCCATTCCCACAGCTCCAACAAGCCTCACTGTGGGAGCTCTGAAGATGCTCCAAAATGGTTTCAGGGTTGACAATAGCTTTATAAATACTAAAAATGAAAGGGATACCACAAACAATATCTAAGTGTCAGAAGATCTGCATATTTATAGAATCACACAAAATATAAATGAAAGGTAAAGGTTCCCCTTGCACATATGTGTTAGTCATTTCGGTCTCCAAAGGGTGGTGCTCATCTATGTTTCAAAGCTGAAGAGTCCGAAGACTTCTCTGTGGTCATATGGCTGACATGACTAAATTCCGAAGGGACACAGAAGGCTGTTACCTTCCCACCAAAGGTGGTCCCTATTTTTCTACTTGCATTTTTATATGATTTTGAACTGGTAGGTTGGCAGAAGCTGGGACAAGTAATCGCAGCTCACTCTGTTATGCAGTGCTAGGGATTCGAACTGCTGAACTGCCGAGCTTTCTGATCAACAAGCTCAGCATCTTACCCACTGAAATAGGCATTACTTAATTAGAGAAAAATAAGTCCAATAATTAACTCTCAGTCCTGCTACCTGAGCGTTGAATAGAAATTGACCATGATGCTTTGTTTTTCTAGATGCAGTTGACTGCTTTCAATGTTCAGAAGACCAATATCCAAATAAGGCTCAAAATCTTTGTATTTTAAAAACAACAACCTTCCTGTCTTACAATGAGCCACTGGGAATCACCTTGGCCAGTGTTAGTCTCTTCCTTTCTTTCATCACAGCTTTGGTGCTGGGGATCTTCATTAAACAATGGGACACTCCCATTGTCAAAGCCAACAACAGGAGCCTCACCTACATTCTTCTCATTGTTCTCCTGCTCTCATTCCTGTGCAGTTTGCTCTTCATTGGGCAACCTGACCAAGGAAAATGTTTCATGCGACAAGCTGCATTTGGGATCATATTCTCTGTAGCCCTTTCTTGCATATTAGGGAAAACGATCATTGTTGTTCTTGCTTTCATGGCTACCAGGCCAGGTTCCAAAATGAGGAAATGGGTGGGGAATAGGCTGGCTTTTTCTATTGTCCTATTTTGCTCCCTAACACAATTTACCATTTGCACAGTGTGGCTGACAATTTCTCCCCCATTCCCAGATTCTGACATGCATTCTGTAGCTGAAGAAATTGTCCTAGAATGTAATGAAGGTTCAACCACAATGTTTTATATTGTTCTTAGTTTTCTGGGCCTCTTGACCTCTGTCAGTTTCACAGTAGCCTTTCTAGCTAGGAAGTTACCAGATAGTTTTAATGAAGCCAAATTTATCACCTTCAGCATGTTGGTCTTTTGTAGTGTCTGGATATCATTTGTTCCAACCTATTTGAGTACCAAGGGGAAATACATGGTGGCTGTGGAGATCTTCTCCATTTTGGCTTCAGCAGCTGGATTACTGGGCTGCATCTTTTCCCCCAAATGCTACATCATTATTCTGAGACCTGATCTGAATACAAAGGAACAGTTAAGAAAAAAATAATCCTGAATATGAAATTCAGTTTGCTCATTGATTCAATGCAGCCTTCCCCCTACTCTAACAAAATAATACAAAGTGACATCAATGAGGGTCTTTTGCTTTCTCCAACCAGAATTCTCTATCACTGCTTTTTGTCTTTAATATATGACCCAGAAGTTGAAGCACTGCCTTCCCCTGACCACTTTCATGACTGCTGTTATCTCTTATGGCAGCCTTTTCTACAAAGTCATACCTTCACAAAGTATCTATAGCACAGCATAATTCAATTTTCTTTGATTCTGAGAATGTACCTTCTCCTACCCTATTACCCTTGTTTCCTTTTCCCAACCATATACATTTCTTGGATCGATATAATGGATCCAGCTAACATTACTCAAAGTAAATCCATTCTAATTCTCAAAGATCTAAATAATTTATAGAGATTGGCTCAATTAAGCTTTGCTCCAGCATATGAACATTTGATAGGCTGCTTAAGGAAAAGTGAGTTTTGTTGTTAGACACAATATCTAGGAAACCAAAGACACGGGAAAAACTCATGACTTTGCAGCTAGGCACTATAAATAAATGAATAATGATATACATCACCCATAAAGATTAACAGGATAGGTCTGAAGATTATGAAATCCAAAAAAATATCATAGTTTAGTCTAACTGGATAAAAGTATTTCACCAATATATGCCAGTATGAATCACAACTATGATTAGGTTATGGGAAAATGTACTTTCATAGAAACATAGAAAACTATGGGAGAAAAAAAGCTAATAGTTCATTGAGTCTGCCCTTTAAATGTATTTGTTTTTTTCTTTTAATGTATTTTTTAATTATTATTTTTAGATAATAGATTTTTTTATTTTTTTACTTTTCACTTGCCACATATCTCTTTGTATGTGGAGATGAAGATGGCAACAAGCAATCACATGGTCCTTGATATCCTAAAATATTAATAGTGGATAAATTTGTTGGCAAATTGACAGTTCATTTTCATTATGTTGTTAAAAATGTTTAGCTAAATCATTGAGTTCTCAGAATACGGAACTACAATAATTAGGAATATCTTTAAAAAGTAGTCAATGTGCTTTTCATTAAAATATGTTGAAAATGACTCTTATGACTATGACTGATTTAACTTTGACTGTCTTTATTAATGTAGCCTAATTATGAACTTAACTCCCAGTTCAAAGAATAAGTCAAGTAGAATGATATAACTAGATTAGAAATAACAGACTAACTGAATTGCAAGGGACCTTGGAGATCTTATAATCTAACTCCCTCCTCAAGCAGGAAACCCTATACTATTTCAGACGTGACCTGACAAATGTGTGCCCGACTAAAGTGCGGCGATGAAACCATGGCAACAAACCTGCAACATCATCAATGCGCCGACAACAGCGCGCTGACAACAGCGCGCCGACGGAAGCACGATTTAAGTTAAGGTAAGGGTTAGTTTCAGGGGTAGTTTTAGGGTTAGGTTTAGGGTTAGGTTCAGGGTTAGGTTCAGGATTAGGTTTAGATTTAGGTTTAGGTTTAGGTTTAGGTTTAGGGTTAGGTTTAGGGTTAGGGTTAGGGTTAGGTTTAGGGTTAGGTTTAGGGTTAGGTTTAGGTTTAGGGTTAGGGTTAGGTGTAGAGCGTGCTTCTTTTGGCGCACTGTTTCATCTTTAATTTTAACAACCCTGGCATCGATTTTCTCATACAACTCCTGTTTAAGTCCTTTTAGTTCCCCTTTTATTTCCCCTTTTATTTCTTTTATTTCCTCTTTTCCCTCCTGTTTTATCTCCTGTTTTATCTCCTCTTTAAGATCTCTAAGTTTATCTTCCATTTTAATTGTCTCTGTGTTAAGAGCCACACTTAATTCACTCAAAAAGAATTCTTTCGTTAACAAATCTCCAGCAGGGGGCATACGGAGCGGAGGCTGCAACCTTGTGCCAGGCACTGGGGATGTGCCCCTGGGGATAGAGGGCGACAGTTTCAGATTAAAATTTGGTTTTGAGGCCATTCCAAATTTTATCTTCCAGCAATTAATAAAACTCTGCTGCCTGACTGTGCAGCTATAAGTAAAGATGCTGAATTTCTCCCTTTACTTTGAAATTTGAGGCTTGGCAAAACTTTCAGAGAATAAGCATTGTAACAAGACAGTTCAGCAGATTCATCACAATTTAAATTCCAGCAATTTAAATTCCATTAAGCAAGATTAATGAGAGAAAGGAAGTCTTGTAAAAATGAAACTAATTAAAAAGTTTCTGCTGGCCGATTGTGAAACAGGTGATAAGACACTCCTTTGAAGTTTTAGAGTTCTGTAGCATTTAACAAGGAAATTAAGAAGATAATCATTGTTACCGGAGAATCCAGCTGGCTCGGCGCCATTTTAAAAGCCTCTAAGTAAATAGATTTTCAGAGGAAGATCTTGTAAAAAAAAAGAAGCTATGATCTTGGTAAACAATTAATGTCCACGTGAACGGATTCAGCTTGTATTAAAATCAAATAAATCAAAGCTGTGAACTGAGTGGGAGAGATCTTACTTTGTACTGCACAGGGCAGTTTGAAGTTCCCAGCATGGACGCCGTTCTGCGCCCCTCTCTCTCTGCAGGCACAAAAGCTGCAAAAATCGAAGGGCATTTGCCAGCAAAACTAAATCTTCTTCCCTTCTTCTTCTCTGTTAAGACGTCAGATGGATGATCATCTAAACAGATACGTGACCATGAATTCGGGGGCAGCTAATTTTAAGCTGCCACCATCAGCAAGCTCCTCCCAGGAAGTCCCTGTTGGCGCACTGTTGTCGGCGCGCTTCTGCGCTCATTCGTTGGCGCAATTTAGAACTCGCGGTTTTGTCGCCGCGGTTTTGTCACTGCGGTTTTGTCGGGCACGCTTTAGTGGAGCGCGCATTTGTAGGGGAACCATTTCAGACACATGGTTGTCCATTTTTTCTCTTAAACCTTTGTTGGAGCATCCACAACCCCACACACCTAATTGTTGCAACCATTCTTCATGTTTTAACCTCAAGTTCCCTAATCATTTCTATTGCTCTTCTCTGCATTCTTTCTAGAGTGTGTCAACATCTTTTTAATATAAAATCAACCTGCTACCTATAAATGAAGGGGGATGGGAGCCTGTAATATGAAGAGTCTCCTTCTCATAGCCATTCAACAACAAACATTTTTCTAGGGTGGAAAAAAACAGTTAGAATTACTTAGACTTAATGGATCTTTCTTGTTGAAGATCTGCAAACAGATCTAGAGGTTGGCTATACATCTGGTGATGAGTTCTGAGTTACTTGTAATCCTCTCCTTGTTGGAAGAAATGTCCTTCTGGATTCAATTCCAAGAGGGGAAAAAGACACTGGAAACATGGAGGCTGTTTGGAAAGATGGTTTTTAATGGTGGACAGGACCACATGGCTTGAGGTCCTAGGTGAAAAGGGGATCAAATGTTTTGAACATGTTGAGTGAACAAAAAGAAGAGAAAAAAAGGGTCTTGCTGAGGGTCCCTGAGTTTCTTATACCCTCCATTTGGCCCCATTCCATAGCTTCCAGTTCCTGTGCAAGAAATGCATCCAGATTGGTTGTCAGACTCCCAAGGGGCAGGAGTCTTAGCTAACTTTGTAGGCTGTCTGTCTTTTGAGTCCCAAGCTTGGTTGAGTTCCCAGATGCCATGTGGTGAATATCCGTTGCAGATGGGTCTGCCTAAGGGAGGTAGATCTTTCTTATGTAGAATAGGCTGACTCAGGCCTGTAATGGACAATGCCGGCTGGCGGCTCCTCGGAGAGGGCCTTCTCTGTAGCTGCTCTGACCCTGTGGAACGACCTACCTGCAGAGATCTGGACCCTCCCCACTCTCTCGGCCTTCCGAAAAGCCACTAAAACCTGGCTATTCCGGCAAGCCTGGGGCTGTTGACTTCAGGAATGAGGCCCATCCCCACCCAGATTGAGTGTATAGTGCATTCTTTTTAAATTGTTTCTTTTTAAATTGTTCTTCATTTTAACTCCTATATTAACTTTTTCTGTAAGCCGCCCGGAGTCCTACGGGATTGGGCGGCATATAAATTTATTAAAATTTAAAGTTAAAGTTAAAGTCATTGCTAAAAGTGGGGGCTATTAAGAGTGAGTCTGTTTCCTGCCTAAAAACATGTTACTCCATTTTTTATCCAGGGAAGTATAATATTCTTCCTTTTCAATATTTCCCAGGATATTTCATTTTTCTAGGAGAAAGGTGGGTTTTAATTTCAGACATCCTTAAACGATAAATCAGAGGTTGACCAAATTAGCTCAGACAAGGACGTAAGATTTGTATTTCCTCTTTTGTTTATAGAGCCAGCTATGACTCCTACATAATAGCAATAGCACTTAGACTTATATACCACTTTACAGTGCTTTATAGCCCTCTCAAAGCAGTTTAGAATCAGCATATCACCACAACAATTTGGGTCCTCATTTTACGGAAGAATGGAAGGCTTAGTCAACCTTGAGCCTGGTGAGATTCAATCTGCCGAATTGCAGGCACCCGGCAGTTAGCAGAAGTAGCCTGCAATACAGTGGTTGTTTCAAAAACATTTACTACTGGTTCTGTGGGCATGGCTTATTTTATTTATTTATTTATTTATTTATTTATTTATTTATTTATTTATTTATTTATTATTTATTTATTTATTTATTTATTTATTTATTTATTTCTTTAAAGCTTTTATATGCCGCCCAATCCCAAAGGACTCCGGGCGGCTTACAAAGAAAATATAAAAAGTATAAGAACAATACAATTTAAAACAACAGTCAACCCTCATACATTCATTCGAGTCGGGGCCAGATCTCAACAGTGAGGTCAACAGTCCCAGCCCTGCCAAAACAGCCAAGTTTTTAATATGGTACCTCTCACTCCCACCTCCCCCAGGCGTTGCAGAAGGATACCATGGTCGATGGTATCAAAAGCTGCTGAGAGGTCAAGAAGCACCAGGATAGAGGAATACCCTCTATCCCTGGCCCGCCAGAGATCATCGGTCAGGGCGACCAAAGCAGTTTCCGTGCTGTACCCGGGCCTGAAACCAGACTGAAAGGAGTCTAGATAATCTAGATTATTTTGTGGGTGTGGCTTGGCAGTCATGTGACTGGGTGGGAATGGCTTAGTGGCTTGGTGGTCATATGACCAGGTGGGAGTTGCTTGATGGTCATGTGATCGGCTGGGAGTGGCTTGGTGGCCATGTGACTGGGTGGGCGTGATCAATTTAGCCAACTATTTTGCCAATTTAGCAGTCCATTAAACAATATACAGCAGTCCCCTTTTCTATTCTTCTTAACACTGCATGAAGTCCAAGTCATACACGGTTAAGACAATCAGTCATCAATGTCTTTCAGTTAAGGGATAATCCAAATAACATAGTCCATAATCATACAAACAATCTGGTATTCAAAGTTTGCTAGCAGTTGCAAAACTTACAATAGCTCATGGCACTTTCTAACAGCCAGCTTCCAAAACACTCAGTTCAGATCAGCCCAGCATTTAACAGAGAGCTAACAGTCATTCTGGCTCCCTCTTATGGCTGATTGAGGAAACAGCAACCAATCACATTTTACAGTATGATTTAAAGAAACAGGTACAGCATTGTTACATGATATATTGCTAACCCAACCGTTAGATTATATTCCTAACAAGCTCAACCGGATCCTGCTGGGCCACAACATACACACACACACACACACACACACACACACACACACACACACACACACACAGTTAAAGGTAAAGGTTCCCCTCAAACATATGTGCTAGTCGTTCCTGACTCTAGGGGACAATGTTCATCACCATTTCAAAGCTAAAGAGCCAGTGGTGTCCAAAGACATCTCTGTGGTTATGTGGCAGGTATGACTAAATGCTGAAGGCGCACAGAATGCTGTTACCGACACACCAAAGTGGTCCCCATTTTTCTACTCGCATTTTTACATGCTTTAGAACTGCTAGGTTGGCAGAAGCTGGGACAAGTAATGGGAGCTCACTCCATTATGCAGTGCTAGGAATTCGAACAGTCAAACTGCCAAATTTTCTGATCAACATGCTCAGTGTCTTAGACACTGAGCCATCGCATCCCATATGTGTCTGTGTGTGTCTGTGTGTGTGTCTGTGTGTGTATGTATGTATGTATGTATGTATGTATGTATGTATGTATGTATCTCTGTGTATATACTTACATTATCTCATAATATTGATAGATGTGGAGATTATATAATATTTTAGGAGGCAAAATAGTTAATTAAACAATGTCATTTACTTGATTCCTTTGATCAAATGTTCCTTTTTATTCAGATCAGGTCTCAACAAAATAATATAGCATTTGGGGACAAAGATACAACCTAATAGTGCCCCACTGGAAGCCAAGATGGCAAAGATCTCCACAGCCACCATATATTTCCCTTTGCTGCTCACGTAGGCAGGAACAAAAGACAACCAGACACTGCAAAAGACTAGCATACTGAAAGTGATGGATTTGGCTTCCTGGAAAGTGTCTGGTAATTTCCTAGATAGGAAAGCTACAACAAAGCTAACAATAGCTAAAAGGCCCATGAAGCTCAAGATACAATAAAGCATTGCAACAGATCCTTCATTGCATTCTAGAATGATTTCATTGTTTAGAGAGTTCATGTCACTATTTGGAAATGGAGGAGAGATGGATAACCAGATCACACAAAGGAGAGTTTGGATAAGGGAGCAGAAGAGCACAATGGAAAGAGCTAATTGTTTTCCAACCCATTTCCTCATTTGTGATCCTGGCTTGGTGGCTAGGAAAGCAAGAACCACAATGATAGTTTTAGCCAACAGGCAAGAAAGTGCCACTGAGAAGATGATTCCAAAAGCTGTTTGTCGAAGGAGGCATGTCACTTTTGTGGGTTGGCCAATGAAGAGCAGAGAACAAAGGAAGCAGAGGAGGAGGGAGATGAGGAGGGTGTAGGAGAGGCTGCGGTTGTTGGCCTTGACAATGGTAGTATTGTGGTACTTCCTGAAGATTCCAAGTACAGAAATTGTGCTGAAGGAAAGCACAAAAGCCACAGTGCTCAGTCCAAAGCCTAGATTTTCTTCATAAGATAGGTAACTTATGTATTTGGGAATGCATGAATCATGGTCTTTATTTGGATAATGATCAGGTGGACACAGAAGGCAATCATCCATATCTGGAAAAGATATCAAAATATCCTTGACATAACTGCATATTCCACCACATTAACAATTGAGGGTATATTTATTACATTTCCAACAGGATTTGCACAATCAGGTAAATTGTTTGTTTCTTTAATCACAAAGAAAATGGTGGAAAGCAATATGTCTTACAACCTGCCATGACAAATGAGGCTACATTTCTCCTAAAGGAATGCCCATAAGAAAGCTACATTTTTATCTATATATCCATGCATCCATTAATTCTCCTGATGTGGAATTCTGTTTTATGGAAGGCTAATTTATCATATTTGTTCTTATTGTGTCAAAGTCTTTCTAAGATAGTGAAGTAAAACTATAGGAGTGAGATAAATAAATAGTAATAAGTACCAGAAGTTCTTCCAATGAGTAAAATTACTAATATAATTATTGTGTTCCTAAACAACAGAGCAGAAAGTACGATTTTCTCAGGCGTCCATATCCTGGGCAAGAAAACTCAGAAACAAGGTTACTTGCTACAGGTTTCAATGAGGCCACAGTCCAGCATGAATGAGTTCCAGCAGATACCAAGTCTGGGAGTGTTCTGACCTAGGCTTCCCCAAAAAGCACAAGGCAGACTCCTGGCCCCGACAAAACCCCTTTTATTACACGGATGTGAATTCCACTCATTCCCATTCAACAAGGCCTGGCCAACAGTCTTTCAAAGGAATATTTATGACTACAGATATTATCTATCTTGGAAAGCTGCCATGGAAATAGTTTCCAAATGAAGTGCTGTGCAAGGAAAGGCTGGGCACAGAATCTCTGAGATTCACAGACAGATCTTCACATTCCTGAAACAAATCTGATGACCACCTGAATGAATTGTTTCCTGCAAAATCCCACTACCCTTTCTCTCCTCTTATGTCCCATGGGAGGGGCCAATCACCTTCCACCTGTAATTTTACTCCCAAGTCTACCCTGATTTCTGAGTTGTTCTTTTCTTCTGGCAGCTCTGTGCATGTGCACACTGGGAACAGGCTCTAGCTGTTCCTCTGCCTCTCTGTTGTCAAACTCTGTAGGCATCTGATCACTGCCAGACGGCCTCGGCCCCATCTCTGCCTCTGACACAGAGCCCTCATCCGAGCTTTCTCTAGCCTCCAGTACTGGCCCATGCTCCTCCCCTACTTACTCACTATCCAACTCTGCTGCCAGCTCTGGTGGCCTCTGGTGGGCCACAACAGGGAGCTTCTGCCTACCAGCACTGTAAATAGCCTCAAATGGCCCTACACACACCCATGCCCAGATCCAACCCCATAGTCAGCATCTGACTCTGTTAATCCTCCTTCTGGGTCTCCCAAACGGTGCAACCAGCACCAGTCAGCTGTTCTGGCCATTTGGAATCAGCGCCTGGCAGCAAGCAAGACATGGTTACAATCCTGGGATCACCATCTGTCAGCTGTTCTGGCCTCACTGTCAGCGCTAGTCAGCTGTTTGAAGCTCTACTTGGGGCTGCCCCTGAAAAGTGTTAGGAGACAACAATTAGTCCAGAATGCAGCCGCGCAAGTGATACTGGGTATACCAAGGTACACCCACACCACACCTATCCTCCGCGAGCTGCACTGGCTTCCCATTGGTCTCCGAGCACGATTCAAGGTGCTGGTTATCACCTTTAAAGCCCTACATGGCCTAGGACCCGGATATCTACGAGACCATCTTCTGCCGCATTCCTCCCTAAGACCGATAAGATCGCACAGGATGGGCCTTCTCCAGGTGCCATGAGCTGGACAATGCCGACTGGCGACGCCTTGGAGTAGGGCCTTCTCTGTTGCCGCTCCGACCCTATGGAATGAGCTACCCCCAGAGATCCGGGCCCTGCCCACTCTCATAGCCTTCCATAAAGCTATCAAAACCTGGCTTTTCCGGCAGGCCTGGGGCTGTTGACCTCTTGATTGAGGTCCAGCCCCGCTTAGACTGGGTGCATGTTGTGTTTCTTTTAATTTGTTGTGTCTTATTTTGTTTTAATCCTTTTTAATATTTCTTATTTCTGTAAGCCGCCCGGAGTCCTCCGGGATTGGGCGGCCTATAAATTCAATAAATGGAAATGTAAATGTAAATGGAAGCAGTGCTAATCAGCTGTTTGAAGCAGCACTAGTCAGCGGTTTAAAGCAGTGCTAATCAGCTGTTTGAAGCAGCACTAGTCAGCGGTTTGAAGCAGTGCTAATCAGCTGTTTGAAGCAGCACTAGTCAGCGGTTTGAAGTAGTGCTAGTCAGCTGTTTGAAGCAGCGCTAGTCAGCTGTTTGGGCATGCTGGTCCAAAGGCAGCCATCAGGAGCATGTGAGATGCCAGCCGCTGGGGCCATGCTATTTCCACAGCCGGGATGCCATCTCCGCAGCTGACACCATCATTTCCCCCTTCCCCCTAGGCATGGCAAGCTGGCAGGGCTTGATAGATTTTCTGTATGCAAACCTTCATTTCCAGCACCGACACATACTTTGAAATTTCATTACAAATGGCTGCTTATTAATATAGCATATGAAAGTGGAGAAACAATGCTGCCCATACATTCACATGGTTTCTTACCTGTCTGGTTTGAGATCTTCCCTTCTGAACAGGGGATACAGTCATAGCAGCAAAAGTGTTTGCTCTCTTTCTTGGTCTTTCTATAGCCTGAATGGCATTTATCATTGCACAAGGAAATGGGCTGGATCTGTCCATGAATGGAAGAGACTTAAAATTAAAAAAAAGGGCACAATCAAAAATTTCAATATATGAAGAAGATTCCAATACTTTGAACACTGAAACCTCTTTAAATTTTGAGTAAGAAAATAAAAAAGGTATTGAAATGACATGGATTCTACCTGCCCAAACTGGGTTGGCCAGACAATGTTCTTTTCAGAAATAGTCAACAGTTGGTTTAAGGGTGCCTGTGGGTCTATCCTTCCAATTTTGACTCTAAGAAAAGTCTGGTTTGAGAATGTGACCCAGTTGATGATGTCAAACTTTCCTATTAATTCACCATTTTCATCAAAAGAAATAATTGCTCCGCTGCTGGTGTTAAATGACACACGTCTAAGAAAGGGATGGATCTAAATGGAAGAAGAATAAGAAAAAAGCTTGAAAAATGCCATAATGTGTTTCAATGTAGTGTATAATTATTTGAGGTACGTTATGTACTTTTAGGGATGCAGTGGCTCAATGGCTAAGATGCTGAGCTTGTCGATCAGAAAGATTGGCAGTTTGGCGGTTCGAATCCCTAGTGCCGCGTAATGGAGTGAGCTCCTGTTACTTGTCCCAGCTTCTGCCAACCTACCAGTTCGAAAGCATGTAAAAAACGCAAGGAGAAAAATAGGAACCACCTTTGGTGGGAAGATAACAGCATTCTGTGTGCCTTCGGCATTTAATCAAGACTGGATTATTGTAATGCGCTCTACATGGGGCTGCCCTTGAAGAGTGTTCGAAGACTCCAATTAGTCCAGAATGCAGCCGCGTGAGCGATTGTGGGTGCACCAAGGTACACCCACGTTACACCTATCCTCCGCGAGCTGCACTGGCTACCTATTAGTCTCCGAATCCGCTTCAAGGTGCTGGTCGCTACCTATAAAGCCCTATATGGCATTGGACCTGGGTACCTGAGAGACCGCCTCCTGCCGATTACCTCTCTCAGACCAATTAGATCGCACAGGTTGGGTCTCCTCCCCATTCCATCTGCCAGCCAATGTCGGCTGGCGACTCCCCGGGGGAGAGCCTTCTCTGTTGCAGCTCTGGCCCTCTGGAACGAGCTCCCTGTTGAGATTTGGATCCTTACTACCCTCCCGGCCTTCCGCAAAGCCACCAAGTCCTGGCTGTTCCAGCAGGCTGGGGGGAGCTGAGAAGCATCTACCTCCACAGAAATTGTGAATGTTGGTTTTGTTTTTAATATGTTGTCTTTGTCTTGTTCCCCCCTTTCCCTTGTCTTTTGTGAGCCGCCTGGAGTCCTCCGGGAGTGGGCGGCATACAAGGCAAATAAATAATAATAATAATAATAATAATAATAATAATAATAATAATAATAATAATAATAATAATAATTTAGTCATGCCAGCCACCTGACCACAGAGACATCTTTGGACAGCGCTGGCTCTTTGGCTTTGAAACGGAGATGAGCACCGCCCCCTAGAATCGGGAATGACTAGCATGCATGTGCAAGAGGAACCTTTACCTTTATGTATGTTTACAGCTAAAGATGGAGAGGAGACTGTTTAACTTTATGTCACATCCTATGGCAATTTCTATAATTACACAAAGGGAAAAAAGAAGAAACAAAAAAAAAAGGAAATGTAAAACAGAAGAGAAGAAAAAAACTCTGGCTATCAGCTAACTTCAAGTTAAAAGAAATCAAAGAAATGAAGAAGTGGAGTTTTATGGATTGCCCAGCTTATTGAAAAATATCTCATGGTGTTAAATCTTTTAAATTATATTGAAAGCATCCTGTCATGTATTTCAGAGGTGGGTTGTTATCGGTTCTCACCAGTTCAGGCGAACCGTTAGTGGCAATTGGGACTGGGTCGCCGAACTGGTTCCCCAGTTGCCATGCCATTGTCGGCATGATTTTTTTTGTCATTTTGTAATGCTCTGTGTATGAGCAGAACAATTTACAGGCAACTGCGCATGTGCAAGCAACATGCACAAAGCGTGCATGAAGCGAACTGGCAGTAACGCTGGCAGCAACCTACCCCTGATATATTTCAATGATATTGATCTATCTATCTATCTATCTATCTATCTATCTATCTATCTATCTATCTATCTATCTATCTATCATCTATCTCTCTCTCTCTATATATATATATATATCTATTTACTTACCTACCTACCTAGATATAGATGTAGATGTAGATATTGATATGTTGATATGTTGATATGTTGATATGTTGATATGTTGATATGTTGATATGTTGATATGTTGATATGTTGATATGTTGATATGTTGATGTGTTGATATGTTGATATGTTGATATGTTGATATGTTGATATGTTGATATGTTGATATGTTGATATGTTGATATATCTCTATCTCTATCTATCATCTATCTATCTATCTATCTATCTATCTATTTATCATCTATCTATCTATCTATCTATCTATCTATCTATTTATCATCTATCTATCTATCTATCTATCATCATCTATCATCTATCATCTATCATCTATCTAGCTATCTAGCTATCTAGCTATCTAGCTATCTAGCTATCTAGCTATCTAGCTATCTAGCTATCTAGCTATCTAGCTATCTAGCTATCTAGCTATCTAGCTATCTAGCTATCTATATCTATTTACCTACCTACCTAGATATAGATGATATAGAGATAGAGATGTATATGTATATGTATATGTAGATATAGATATAGATATAGATATAGATATAGATATAGATATAGATATAGATATAGATATAGATATAGATATAGATATATTGATATATCTATATCTATCTATCATCTATCTAAAATCAACACATAAACATTGATTTGCTTATGTATGCTCATTTTTTTCATTTAGTTTTAGTTGATCAGAATGAAGTTTGGGAACTAAGTATAATAGCAAATATTCACAGAATAATAAGCCACTAGTGAAACATACAAAATATACTGTAATATATTCTGTAATATATTCTATATGAAAAAAATACTGCTTTTCTAGAGCTCATGACTGTGTAAGGAGATATCCTTAAACAGCTGAAATATTTTTGAATAATTCATTCACAGAGGTTGCGAGACACCAATAGTTTTGACAGTACCTTCCATGATTGTTGATTAAGGCTCTGTCTCCCTCTGTCTATCTTTGACCTTTGGTTGAACACTGAGGACTTCATCGCATGCAAAGCATGCACAATGGCATAGACAGCATTGTAGACACTGTAGCTGTGAGCAGTCATCTGCATTTCAAACACAGTCATTGAGAGAGTCTCCAGCTGCTCCTTCCCAGTGCAGATGTCCACATCTGTCATTTCACTGGTAAAACTGGGGAAGAAGCAATTAAATGCTTGTTGCCAGATTTCTCTCAACGAGTCATCGTTTTTCACCAATAGCGGGTTCCTCTCTTCCAGAAATTGGTAGAATCCAGAAACGTCATTTGAATTCACTGCCAGAGATATTGAACCATGAAGAAAATTCAAGTCCCAGCTTCTTTGTATGGGAACAGAAGTGAAATCCACATCAGCAGTCATAATCCAGACTTTGAAATAATGTAGTATTTCTGCAACTTCTGCTACTTTGAGCAGATTCCTTAAATTAAACAGTATCTGAAACTCACCCTGGACAATAATTACATTAGTTGTGGAGGTCAAAAGAAGTTGGACTGTTTCCCCAGCTGCTTCTACCACTTCATCAAAATTATCAAGGAATCCTGCAGCCAGTTTTGATACAAAATCAAAACAAATGCCACTTTTGGAAAACATTGGAAGCACGTTCCTTAGCAATGTGTCTGTCACTCTGCCAGTATCAAGATACAACACCCCAATCCAAGTCCATCCAAAATGCAGCAGAAGATGGAGGATCCCTTTGTACTGATGAATTGCATTTGGGGACACCCAATGGAAGAAATCAGATTGCATTTGAGTATTCATCTCGGGAGCAGAGCTATAAGCAAGCTAAATAAAGGGAAGAGGAAGGGGAAACTGTAGGTTTTTTCCCTCAAAAGATTCATGACCAATTTTTGTTTTTGCAGTAAAATTATCCCGTTTCCAAAACTACATTAGCTAGTGTGTTCAAATAAGCATTTCTGAGGGATGCTGACAAATAATAAAAAGAGCTGAGGTGGCTCAGTGGTTAGGGTGCAGTACTGCAGGCCACTTCAGCTGACTGTTATCTGCAGTTCAGCGATTCAAATCTCACTGGCTCAAGGTTGACTCAGCCTTCCATCCTTCCGAAGTGGGTGAAATGAGGACCCAGACTGTGGGGGCGATATGCTGACTCTGTAAACTGCTTAGAGAGGGCTGAAAGCCCTATGAAGTGGTATATACGTTTAACTGCTATTGCTATTGCTATCAATGCAACCAACCTCAATTTCCAAGAGGATCTGTTGTTTCTTTTTAAAAACCTTGCTTGGGCCAAAAAATTTGGATATGCAATAGACTTAGATGAAGGGCAGAAACTGGGACAGAAAAAATAAATTGACTATGTCAACTGCATATAAGGAAAATTTGTATAAAATGTTTTATAAATGGCACTTTGCACCGGCAAGACTGGCAAAAAATGTTTAAAGATAGATTGGCTAATTGTTGGAAGTGCAAGCAAGTATCTGATTCATACTATCATATATGGTGGACATGCACTAAAGGAAAAAAATATTGAACGAAAATAAATACATGTACATGGCTAGAAAAAATGATAAAACTACATATAGATTTGAAACCAGAGGTATTTTTGTTGGGCATTCTACCTGAAACATATGATAAAAACACCACATACTTGATCATGCATATCTTAACTGCAACCAGAATTGGATTTGGGCAACAATGAAAAGATGATAAGATCCCGTCTGAGGGGAATGTGATCAAGAAAATTTAAACTGTGCAGAAATGGACAGATTAACACTTGCTCTTAAGGATAAAGAGGAAACGGAATACTTTTTGATATGGAACATATTTTATTAATGACTAAATAAGAGAAGTTGGAAAGGAGGAAATAGAACTGGAGGAGATGATAAAGAGGAGAGTCATTAAAGAAGATGATGTTAAATGTTAAATATCAATGTTATGATATTATTATGTTATTATATTAGTGATATGATGGCGAGGAATTATGACAACAAAAATGTATAATATGATTACTTAAGCACAATTATACCCAGAACACACACTGTTAGATGAAAATTGGATGTTATATAAATAACATAATTATATAAACCAGGTACCATTCCAGTACAGTACTCTGGAGGGCCCAACCGCCCACCTGCACTCCTTTCCAATATTTGAGGTTTTCAGGGCTTACACGGCTGCACATGGAGTGTACGGCGCCTGCACATGGAGCATACGGCTCCTGTGCGATGGTCTTCCGAGCAGCTGAAGAGTCGCGGAGGCATTGCGGAGTTTCGCAGGTGGTAAGTACACATGCGCACGCAGTTCACGCATGCGCGCGTGCTGCACACATTCATGTGCTGGACGCCCGGCCCTGTTGCACCATACCGGTTGCAACAGGATCCAGAATCCACCACTGGATAATAGTAATACAACCCTACTACATGAGTAAATATCCTTAGGCGTAGAACAGTGCTGTAGGAATTAACTATTTGACAGAGTGATGGCACAAGGGGAAAAAAACATAAAAATAAAGTCAGGAGAGAGTCTGAATAGTTCCATTTCCTTACATGAAATCCGTCATGCCCTGAGAGGGATGCCTTGTGAATTTGGCTTCTTCAGCAGCAAGGAAAAACTGAGAAATTGCACCACCAATAATGAGTTCTCCCGCTTGATAATACTTATGAAGAATAATGCTTGGCTCGTTGCTCATGCACTTTGCAAAATGAATTTTGCAGACACTCTTAGGGAATAAAACTAAGATCAGCACACAAAGTATTACAATCACGAAGGATTTTGGAAAGCTGTTCTCCATCTTTCGCACAGCTGACACAATAGCCATAAATTTCAGGGTTATGTGTCAATTACAAGGCAAGTCATTACAGAGTAATACAGTGAGCCCAACCTTATTTCCACAGCTTGGAAAAAAATATATCTTATGCCTCTTGAAGCATCTGTTAATTTTCCTTAATAATATTTCCTATAGCTACGAATTACCCAGAGAATTGTGAAACAGAGAGAAATTGCAATTAGCTGGATAAGCACAAACCAAATAATTGCATATGCTTTTGATTACTATGCTGCTATTTAGACATTCTTTAACTTATGCCCACTGAGCATTAAGTAATGGTTGATGTTTTAATGTCTCTGCATATTTTTTGGCATGGTGTATCAGAATTCATTTGCCATTGCTTCCTTGGTAGCAGTGAGAGAGAGAGAGTTGACTGGGTCAAGGTCAACCCGTTGGCTTGGTATCTTTTTCCCCCCAAGTTTTTTATTTATTTATTTTTATTTTATACTTCTCATTGCATGGATGGTGTGATACCTGGGTATCATACATTTCAATACAAATAAACATAACAATATTATTCCTAATAATTACATTTCTTTTTCATTTTGTTAACACATAACTTTTACTATAGTCCTTCAGTTCTAAGCCTTCTCCTAGTTCTTCCATACCTTATAACATTTTAAAGTTTTTACTACCAACTCCTACCCTCAAAATGACACTATACAGCACTGCACACCAAGACACCTAGACACAAGAACAGTTTTCCCCCAAACACCATCACTCTGCTAAACAAATAATTCCCTGACCACTGTCAAACCATTCACTAAGGTTGCATTATTATTACTATTAGTCTTTTCATCGTTCCTATCACCCAGCTCCTCCTACTTATGACTGCAGGATTGTAACTTTGTGGCTTGTATCCTTACGATTTATATAGATATTGATTATTTCCTGACTGCTTATTTGTACCCAATGACTATCAGTAAGTGCTGTACCTTATGATTCTTGATGAATGTATTTTGTCTTTAAAAAAATATTTTTATTAAAATAGTTTGTTTGATATCCACGTTACATTTTGTCTGTTAATCTAAAGGAATCTGTACAGTTTTGGTACTCAAGAATCACAAGAGGTTTCTACTTTTAAACATTCAACTGAATGATAAATAGAAACAGTTCTCCTATTTCCATCTCTTTCTCTCTTTCCTGATTTGTTTGTATGTAATAGAGTGAGAACAGGAGAAAGAATATACATATATATGTAAGATTTGTGAGTTAATGTATTAGCATTTACCACTTATGCAATATTGTATACATCCTGCTAGGTCAAAGCACAGAATCAACTGTTTCTTGATGTCTGTCTTAGTTCAGCTTGAAGTCAACAGACATATATCACATTGAAATGCAGCACTTATTTCCTTGGAAGCAAGTTGTCAGTATATATTTCTGATTTTTGAATTTCACTTCAGTTCAGTGACTCAGGTTTACCAACATGTTGTAGCCTTGGTGTTTGTCATGAAGGAGATGTTCTGCCCCCCGCCCCCGCTCCGGCCTGCAAATCACCCAGACACAGGCTTGGCTGTTTGCCACTCTTTAATCACGGAGTCATTGACTCCTTTGGCTGAAGGCCCAGACAAGACTCACATGCAAGAATAGTTGGCAGCAACCCAAAATCCAACCTTCTGCCAACCTTCTGATCAACAAGCTCAGTGTCTTAGCCATTGAGCCACCACATTCCTAATCATTGCATGGAATTCCCCAATATATACTACATAAACATGACAAATGAATGAATGAATGAATGAATAAAGCATATTCCCAATAACCATATATATTATATGACATAGAGAAACAACACAGTCTAGTTCGGATGTGCAAATGTACATGGCAAGAAAAATTAATCTTGTGTTTACCAGATGGCAGAGGGAACAAAGCTGTTACAGAATTTGGTAGACCTGCTAGAAATGTTTCAAAATATTTGAAATATTAATAGAATATTTCAGAATATTAACAGAAACAGAATAGTGGATAGATAGATAGATAGATGGATGGATGGATGGATGGATGGATGGATGGATGGATGGATTGCCCTAATAGACCTGTCTCACTGGAAAAGCACTTGCTCACATTAGTGTTCTTGTTTGCATTTTAGAATAGAATAACAGAGTTGGAAGGGACCTTGCAGGCCTTCTAGTCCAACCACTGCAGTGGTGGGTTGCAGGCGGTATGCCACGGTATGGGCGTACTGGAGCACTGGGTACCATTCCAGTACGGTGCTCCAAAGGGCCCATCCACCTGCCTGAGCTCCTTACCTGTCCTTTAAGCCTTTGGCGCTTCTATACACATGCATGACACATACGGTGCCTGCGTGATGCTCTGCCGAGCAGCTGGAGTGTTGCGGAGGCTTGTGGAGGTGTTGCGGACAGGTATGATGCATGAGCATGCTGTGTGCATGTGCGCATGTGCCATAGGCATCCATGTGGGTAACACCGGGCCCGTTCCAACCATACAGGTTGGAATGGGATCTGGAACCCACCACTGAACCACTGCTTAGGCAGGAATCCTATACCATTTCAGATAAATGGCTATCCAACATCTTCTTCAAAACCTCCACTGTTGGAGCATTTACAACTTCTGGAGGAAAGTTGTTCCACTGATTAATTCTTCTAACTTTCAGGAAATTTCTCCTTAGTTCTAAGTTGCTTCTCTCCCTGATTAGTTTCCACTATTCTTCTTGTCATGCCTTCAGGTGTTTTGGAGAATAGCTTGACTTCCTCTTCTTTATGGCAGTCCCTGAGATATCGGAACACTGCTATCTTGTCACACCCAGTCCTTCTTTTCATAAAACTAGACGTACCCAGTTCCTACAACCGTTCTTTATATGTTTTAGCCTCCAGCCCCTTATAGAATAGAATAGAATAGAATAGAATGGAAGTATTTATTGGCCAAGTGTGATTGGACACACAAGGAATTTTTCTTTGGTGCATTTGCTCTCAGTATACATAAAAAACAAGATACATTCATCAAGAATCATAAGGTACAACACTTAATGATAGTCACAGGGTACAATTAAGCAATCAGGAAACAATCAATATAAATATAAATCATAAGGATAGAAGCAACAAAGTTATAGTCCTACATTCATACGTGGGAAGAGATGGGTTATAGGAATGATAAGACTAATAGTAATAGTTATGCAGCTTTAGTGAACAGTTTGCCAGTGATGAGGGAATTATTTGTTTAGCAGAGTGATGACGTTTGGGAAAAAACTGTCCTTGTGTCTAGTTGTCTTGCTGTGCAATGCTCTATAGCATCGTTTTGAGGGTGGGAGTTGAAACAATTTATGTCCAGGATGCAAGGGGTCTGTAAATATTTTCACGGCCCACTTTTTGACTCATGCAGTATCCCGGTCATCAATGGAAGGCATATCAATTGGTCGTTCTAATTGATCCTGTTGCTTGGGAGGGTGTGTGTAAACTGAACAAATCATGTCACCTGTTTTATTTGTATAATGGATTCCAAGACCATAAAATAACCTACAATTTGGCTGAATGTAATTTGCAAAACCAAACTTTCTGATCAGAGGATCATCCATCACCATAGGCTGAGGTATCACCAATATGCTGATGACACCCAGCTATCTTTACTCTATCCTGGGTGAAGTAAGTGATCCGCGCGCATGCACACCCACCCACCAATATAATAGGAATGGATTAATTCTAAAACATTGGAATATTTGATAATTTCAGTATTCATGTTTATTGAGATATATTTTATAGTCGAACACAACTGTAGTCGAATCATTATGATCATTATGATACAGATTCTTTGCATTTTGCTTGCTCTGCCCTCTTACAACTGAAATAAAAGTTGCAAGGATATAAAAGAGAAATATAATACCAGCATGTTTATCATGGCATAGAACCTCCTACAAAACCTACAAAAGTGTAACTGCATATGTACTACACGTTTCTATTCCTTTAGGTTCTATCAAACCTCTTAAAATGTTAACTTAATGAGTTTTGTAATTCTTACTTTCAGGGGGTATTTCAAACTATTTGGAAATTGATGAAGCCAACAGTCTAAAACTTTTGTCAAGCATAGTCAGCAAACCCAAATAATAATAAGAAACTAGATTGGACGTTAGACACACAACAACAGACACAGGATAGTAATTCCACCTAAAAGTTGGTCTGTTAAAGATATTGAAGAATTAAACTCTTGAAAACAAATGGGGGTGAACTGATAATTACCATATTTTTTTGGAGCATAAGACACTCCGGTGTTTAAGATGCACCTTAGTTTTTGGGGAGGATCGTAGCTGCTGCAACTCAGAATCTATATCCACATTCATAATTTCCTCATCTACCACTGCATCAACTAAAACAATAATTATATCACTTTATCTCTAACTGCTTCTATTAGGAAATAATTGGTGTGTCTTAAATAATTAATTTCTTTGAAGTAAGTCACACATTACTGTGTGATAGGCTTCATTGCAAGCTGTGTAGGGGCTGGGTGGGCTAAAACTTTCTAAAAATATTGGTCAATGTCCTCTTTTTATTAACTGCTCTCGTTTGTTAAGATCAGGTCTCACTATAATAATGTAACATTTGGGGAAAAAGACACAGGAGAGGAGTCCTGCACTGGAGGCCAAGATGGAGAAAATCTCCACAGCCACTGTGTATTTCCCTTTGGTGCTAATGTACGCAGGAACAAATGACAACCATACACTGCAGAAAACCAGCATGCTGAATGTGATGGATTTGGTTTCCTGGAAAGTGTCTGGTAACTTCCTAGATAGGAAAGCTGCAACAAAACTGACAATAGCCAGGAAGCCCATAAAAGACAAGACACTATAGAACATGACAGCTGACCCCTCATTGCATTCCACCACAATTTCAGCAATGAAGGAGTGCTTATCCAAGTCTGGGAAAGGGGGAGAAATTCCAAGCCACACAATGCAAAGAAGACTTTGAATAAAAGAACAACAAAGAACAATGGAAAGGGTTAGTTTTTTCCCAACCCAGGTCCTCATTCGGGATCCTGGTTTGGTGGCCATGAAAGCAAGAACCACAGTGATGGTTTTGGCCAGCATACAAGAAACAGCCACTGAGAATATGACCCCAAAAGCAGTCTGCCGAAGGAGACAAGTGATCTTCATGGGTCGACCGATAAAAAGCAGAGAACAAAGGAAGGAGAGGAGGAGGGAGAAGAGGAGGGTGTAGGAGAGGCTGCGGTTGTTGGCCTTAATGATGGGTGTATTGTGGTACTTCAGGAACACTCCTAGTACAAAAATTGTGATGAAAGAAAGGATAATGGATACTGTAACCAAACTGCTTCCTAATGTTTCTTCATAAGAGAGGTATGTCAATTCCTTGAGAAGGCAGAAATCCTGCTTATTGTTAGGATACTGATCATCGGGACATTGGAAGCATGTGTGCATATCTGTTAAAAGAAAAATTAGTATTATTTATTTTAGTAGTATTATTTATTTTTGTAATAATTATACTTATTACAAAAATAAGTAAACCAAGAGATGAGAGGCCACCAATCTGAGAATCAGGGTATAAAAACATATACTCGAAATTTATGTTAAGTGAAATAAGTTGCGTGAAGAAAGAGAATGGAGTGGTGTATAAATGTAAATCATAATGATAGTAATGGCACAGTCCCTTCATGTGCATGTCTGCTTGGATGAAACTAATTGATTAAGCTCCATTTTTAGGTAGCTCTATAGGTATGATCACAATTGGATGCTCAGTTTATGACAATAATTTATACCTTTTCAGATATGGTTATAAAGTGAAATTTCATCTGACCGCATTGCACAGTGACCACAATTCTATCCCTCCCTATTGCAATTGTTAATTGAGAATCTGTCAGAGTATATTCATGAACTGGAATAGGGCTTAGGAACAATGTCAGCCAATGGGAGCTGAAACACATGGGAGCCTGGGTGTGGCTTAGCTCTGTAGTTCCGAGTCTGTGCTAAAGCTGAAAACTAGTCTGCTGCTGGAACTGATATCAATCTCTATTCTCTACCACATTGGAAGAACCACTCTTGGTATTGTATATATGTTTCATGTGTTATGTGTATAAAGAGAAGTTAATGAATCCTGCTGCATCAGTTACCTGTTTGTGCTTTCTGGATTTTATTGCTGCAACAAACTCTGACAGAATCTTGGATCAATATCCATCCAAATCCAAGCTATTCCAAATTATTCACTCTGGGCCCTGAGCCAACGCTACCTGCCTATCCCCTCCCCACACATTTATGTCCTTTTGGCTACCTGCACCCTGCCTTGTAGCTGACAAGCCTCCACAAGCACCAGCATTCATTTACACTTGAGCCAGCAAGTGTCAGCTGCCTTCTTTCCCAATTCCCTGAAATGTCTATTCTCCTTTTTTAGCTCCCTTCACTCCTGGTTCCCCACACCAGCATTTCTCCTTTTACACCCCATCTCCCCAAGCTTGTGCATGGGACGCATATCAAATGGATATGTTCCAAAGCAAACTTTCCAAAGTAAGTGTGATATTTTTCTAAGGTGTTTCAGAGATCATGCAAGTTTATGATGAGATAGAGTCAAGGTCATGTGAAGTGTTAATATCACTTTACAATGCCTTGTAGGACAACACTTGGTATATTGCATCAAGGTTTGGTTGCAATGATATAAAAAGAGATTGAGTGCAGAGAAGAGCAAGACAGGATAAAACATAAGAAGAATGGTTGATAATGGTTAAATAAGTCTGACAACCAAAGATAAGCTAATTTTAATAACAATTCAAGGGCAACGAGATTATTTGAGAGATCTTTTAAGCAATAAAGTGCGGAGAGAAGTTTATAAAAACTTTATAAAGGAGCTGAAAAGAGAATTGACAGAAAAACTGGGGAGAGAGATAAAATTGTTTTGCCACTGGAAAGATACAGGTTGATAATGAAAGTTGATGATAAAAAGTTAGTTAATTTTTGGTGATTAATAAGTAGGAATTTCAGTATTTTGTAAATTGTTTTAGATTGTTATTAAATGTTTATTCGTTAACATATAATTAACTACATAAACAATAATGAAATGATAACCTCAATTAGTATAAGTAACTTGGTTATAAATTGTAAATTGGGACTTGGCGAAAAGACCTATAAATTTCATTAATAAATTTTTGTTTAGATCTTGCTATAAAAAGGTATAATTTCTTTTGGGCCTGATGAGAGGAGAGGTGATATAAATAGTAAATAATTTTTAGTTAACTACAATAATAACAAGGAAATTTTAATAAATAATGTTTAATGATATATATGTGTGTATTGTATTGGTAAAAGTAAATTGGATATAAGCTTTAAATTGTGAGTTGATAGGGAAAAAAGGGGGGGAATGCTTAAATATCTTATTAACTGATTTTGTTTCAGAATAGGTTATAAAGGTGTAATGTTATTGGAGTTTTATTGAAATTGCGAATGAATGCCAGTAGGTGGTTGTATCTTTAAATACAAATGATTTCAGATAAAAGCACATTTAAATAATTGCAGTTAAATGAGAATTGTGGTACAGTGATAGTAAAATGTATAAAGATTTTTGTTTTAAAATGTACAATTCAATATGAATGAAGTATATGTAATGATTGTGGAAGAAACGCACGAAATGTATTCGTAACCAATCGACATGCTTTCTACAAGATGTAATGAAGGATGATTCTTTTTTGTGTTTTTGTTTAATTAAAACAATAAAAAACTTTTTTTTAATAAAAGAAGAATTGTTGTGGAATTGGGTATGAGTAGTTTAAGGAAAAGAAGGATTAGGGTTAATACGACAGCAATGTTCCAAAATCTAAGGGGTTGCCGCAAAGAAGAGGGAGTCAACCAGATGTGGAATTCAGTCAGTCCTGACAGTTTCTAGAGAACTGGTAGTGGAAATTTTGAGTAGTTTGGAGAACCAGCAAATAGGCTGGCCCCACCCCTGCTGCCTCCCAGCCTCCCAGCTGATCTTCTTTTGTTGCCCTAAACAGGAGAATGGAGCTGGAAAGCATGCTAGTGGGGTGGGGAGGGAATGGGGATTTTGGAGTAAACTTCCTCCAGGAGTGGGGAGGGAATGGTGATTTTGCAGTATCCTTCCCCTGTCACACCCATCAAGCCACACCCACCAAGCCATGCCCACAGAACCAGTAGTAAAACATTTTTGAATCCCACCACTGGAGTCAACCTATTCTCCAAAACCCCTGAAGAAGCAATGAATCGAAACTAAGCAATGAGAGAATAGAAATAAGGATAAATTTCCTAATGGTTAGAAATAACTAGTTGGTGAAATGATTGACCTCCAGAACCTCTGGGTGCTCCAACACTGGAAGTTTTTAAGGGGAGATTGGACAGCTATTTGTCCTGCCTGAGCAGGCGGTTGGACTTGAAGTCCTCCAACAGAATAACAAAAAGCAATGGTGTTATTCTTTTTATGAAGATAGCATCTTTACAAAAGGCTGGGAGTGCCATGTGTTTGCCAGATAATCTGAGTCCAAAAAGCAAGACAGAAAAGGGAGCCAGGGGCTTCTGCTGTGGCATTGGTGGCTGGGTGGAAAAGCAGAAAGCTGGGTGCCAGTAACTGAGAAAGGAGGGGTATAGGAGAAAGATCAGTGTCGGGAAATGGAAAAAAAAAACAGCCATGAAACAAATGAATACTGGTTCTTGCTGGTGCATAAAAAATAGGGTACACAACAGTGATGGAATTCAATTTTTTTTACTATCGATTCTGTGGGTGTGGCTTTGTGGGTGTGGCATGGCTTTCTGGGCGTGGCTTTGTGGGCATGGCAGGGGAAGGATATTGTAAAATCTCCATTCCCTCCCAACTCCAGGGGAAGGATACTGTAAAATCTCAATTCCCTCCCAACTCCAGGGGAAGGATACTGTAAAATCTCCATTCTCACCCCACTCCAGGGGAAGGATACTGTAAAATCTCCATTGCCTCCCCACTCCAAGGGAAGGATACTGTAAAATCTCCATTCTCACCCCACTCCATGGGAAGGATACTGTAAAATCTCCATTCCCTCCCCACTCCAGGGGAAGGATATTGTAAAATCTCCATTCTCACCCCACTCCAGGGGAAGGTTACTGCAAAATCCCCATTTCCTCCCAATCAGCTGGGACTCGGGAGGCAGAGAATAGATGGAGGAAGGGTCACTCAGAATTGGTATTTACTCTCCAAACTATTTCAAATTTCCACTACCAGTTTTCCAGAACTGGTCAGAACCCGCTGATTATCACCTCTGGTACAAATGTGTGAAAAGTTATTCATGCTTGAGAAACTGAGTGCAATATCTAAATGATGGATGGAGGACATCTGGGCTCTTTCATAACATCTCTTACCTGTTTGATTTGTGATCTCTCCCCGTGGACATGGAACGCAATCATAGCAGCAAAATGGTTTGTCGTCTATTTTGGTCTTTCTGTAACCGGAAGGGCAGTTATCATTACACAGGGATACAGGTAATACCTGCCCATGTAGGAAATAAAGTATGTTAATATTTTTTTGGGAGAAATATTCAGAGAGTGATTGCAACATTTTGAGGTTGCGGTGCTGAACAACATCTTTGCAAACTTCCTGAAGGAGCTCAGAAACAAAAATAATTCAAGGTCCATCCTTCATAGATCAGGCCAAGAAGACGGTGGACTTCTTATTCCACACATCGACTGGATGTTTTAGCTGCTGCAGGTGGTGCTCTTGTTAGCTCCCCTAAATTGTGAACTTAACTTAGATGACTTAATGAATTATGAATTCTTAAGCTTTTTTTGTTGCCAGGTTTAGCTTCTGGATCCTGTGGCTCTGGTTCTGAACAAAATTGAAGCTAAGTGATCAAAACGGCCCCAGGTGAGAGACCTCTGACCAAAGCAAGTGAAATAATACATTTAGCCCTATTAAAACTATTGGTTGGTATCAGATTTTTTTTTAATATCAGGTATGTGAAAGAATACTAAAAAATGAACTATTTCTATTCATATTTTTTATCCCAATTTACTTTATCTTCCTTACATTTTTCGGCAATTTGGATCGCTTGTCATGGAAAGGAACAGCAGGATGTCTCTTTCTACAGATGAACTTCAGCAATACAGACATTAGAACAAGAGCAATATGTGCTCAGAATTGTTGACCCATTACTATTTTGGCAACATGTTGGTGGCAGCTAATTTTGCTGAATTTCTTTTTTTTTCACACAAGGACGGAATTTCTTCCCATAAGAAAATTCACCATTCAACAGAAATTTAGCAACTGTATCCACGGAATGCTGGCAATATTTGGAAAAGAATCTTGAAAGTAAGATTTACCAATATCCTTTTTGAGACCATTGCTAAGCTTTTAATGTAAGTTTCATAAAACTATACAAAGGGTGGAGGAAGGAAAAACAACAAAACTGTGTTTCACGTAATATTATCTTCCTTGAATTAACCAACATACACATCTGCAAGCACAGTGACTCTAGAACAGTGATGGTGAACTTTTTCAGCATCAAGTGACCAAACCAGAATGCATATGCATATCTAAAAGCTAGCTGATCTTTGAGGATGCTGAAGCATCGGAAAATGACCCAAAACAGCCTGATAATGCCCCCAAAATGGCCTGAAAACACTCTGAAAAATCCCCTGTTTGGGGGGCCATTTTCTGGCTGTTTTTTGGTCCTTTTTGGCATATTTTTGGGCTGGAACCCCCCCCTTCCAAAATAGTCCCAAAGCAGGGCATTTTTAGACTGTTTTCAGGCTGTTTTCAGATGATTTTGGGGGCTAAAAAGGTCTGAATATGGCCACGAAAACAGCCTGTTTTTTGGCTGTTTTCAAGCCATTTTTCAGCACTCTGATGCCCACGAAGACCAGCTGGCTGGAAACCAAAAGAGTAGCTGATGACAGCGCACATACCCATAGAGAGGGCTGTGCATGTCACCTCTGGCATGAGTGCCATAGGTTTGCCATCACGGCTCTAGAATAAGGAAATAGATATTATGACAACACAACAGAATCTCCTGATTTGTATTTGCATAGAATCCAGAAGTATTTGTGGTGATAGTCCCTGGCTACTAATGGCACACAAACTCTGGCAATCAAATCCTTACTTTTGTTTTAATTGTATGCTCTACTCACTTGATGAAAACAGAATAGGGCTCTGAAGCCAGTAACCACAGCTAAGACCATCCCCATAGTGTGAACAGTTTGTGTCCCTCTACAGAAATTATCAACCAAGTTACATATTGTTGCCCTGAAATGTTGAATCTATCACTAGAAAAACTCAACTTCCCCGACAACTCCTGTGATTGAACCAAAGTAAAGCAAAGTGGTGCTGGAGAAGTCCCTTGAACTGCTAGGCGATCAAACCGGTCAGTTTTAGAGGAGATCAACCCTGATTGCTCTTTAGCAATAGCAATAGCAATAGCAGTTAGACTTATATACCGCTTCATAGGGCTTTCAGCCCTCTCTAAGCGGTTTACAGAGTCAGCATATTGCCCCCAACAACAATCCGGGTTCTCATTTTACCCACCTTGGAAGGATGGAAGGCTGAGTCAACTCTTAGCTGGTGAGATTTGAACAGCCGAACTGCAGAACTGCAGTCAGCGGAAGTAGCCTGCAGTGCTTCATTTAACAACTGCGCCACCTTGGCTTTAGAAGGCCAGATCCTAAAGATGGAACTCAAATACTTTGTCCACCTAATGAGAAGGAAGGACTCACTGGAGAAGAGCCTAATGCTGGGAACGATTGAGGGCAAGAGAAGAATCAGACAACAGAGAATGAGGTGGCTGGATGGAGTCACTGAAGCAGTAGGCGTGAGCTTAAATAGACTCCAGAGGATGGTAGAGGACAGGGAGACCTGGAGGAATGTTGTCCATGGGGTCGTGATGGGTCAAACATGACTTCGCAACTAACAACAATAACAAAGATTTCCATGAACCTTTTTGGAATATTGGTCAAAGTAATCAATCAATGTGGACATGATATGGATGCTACCTGATTAAACCAAGTGGGCCAGACGATGTCATCCTCCCTAATGGTCAGCAGGTGATGTGAGAGTGGGTCTGGATCTATGGTTCCCACCTTAACTCTATGGAAGGATTGGTTTGGGAAAGTGACCCAGTTTATGACATCAAATCTTCCTACAAATTCTCCATTTTCATCAAAGGAAATTTTGTCCCCAGCACTGTTATTGAATGAAACTCCTCTCAGGAAATGGTGAAGCTAGACGACAAAGAGGAAAAAAATTGGAAAAGATATAAAAGCATGATGTGGAGGCTGATTGTAGATGCTTTGCAAAATGATGGCATTTGATGGAATTCATCATATTGGTGACAATATGCCATCAAATAATAAAAAAAAAACATTCTCAGCACAATTACAGAACTTTCAATGTGAGATTGCATCGTTGTCTAGAATATTAATGCTTCTTATTCTATAGTAAATAAATTAGTAAAGTTTTGCAGGTTTAATGTCTGAGCAGGTTTCTCACAGATTATAAAACATATTTATTTCTCAGAGAAGAAATATGAGAAATTTCTGCAAATCTAATGTTTCTCTTCATATATTGAAAACTTTCAAACCTTGAGAGGCATAAACAGATATTAGATTCATAGTTGTTGTTTTTAAGATGCCTTGAAAAAAAATCATAATTGTAGTAGTTTGAGGTCAAAATGAATCTGTTAAGATTTTCATCATCTTCCTCTTTTTTTCCAAAAGAATATAGCAGTATGAAAGTTTTTTTTTAAAAAAATAAAAAAATAAAAATGCATGAGAAAGTAATTTTATGCAACCTTATGTAGATATAGTGAGATGAATATGTCAGAATGTTTGAAAGCTATAACAACTAGTTTATATATAAATTAGAGTAAAGCTGTACATGCTACTGAACAAACAGCTGACAATAAAAAATGGATAATTCTAAAGTAAAAAATATCAAAATTAAAATTCAATTTAGACCTGTCGAGGATAATCTTATAAAACCTTTTGCTACAAAGCCCTCTTGAGCTAGAGAGATTTTTTTTTTCTGTTTAGAAATGAGCCATGATCCCAATAAATCTGGCAGACTCATTCAGTCATAAATTTCAAAAGACTTCTTTAAAAAAAATAAAAACGTTGAATAAGTGGACATAGTTTAACATTAGGATGGATTTCATCATCATCATCATCATCATCATCATCATCATCATCATCATCATCATCACCACCATCTTTTAATAACTCCATAATCCTTTGTGGGGTGAGCAGAGTATTTAATGGCCAGATGCCCTTCCTGTCACCAATGTGGAGTTTTCTTCAGCAGATATATTCTCATTGTGCCCAGAAAAAGAAAAATCTGCTTCTACGTAGGATCGAACTCACAGTCCCCCGATTCTGAGGTGAGAGTGCCACCTCTTGGCCACCACACCACTCCAATTAGGACAGATTTCATCCTCTGCACAAATGCTTATTGGTGGAAAATGGTACAAAACCATAAGCAAACAGAGAGCTGCCATGAATATTATCCATTCTGACAAAGATAATGGAGATAATCCAACATGGGGAAAGGTTCCATTGAACAAATAAAGGGAAATAATTCACATCCGATTTGGAATAGATTTTTTTTATGGAAATGGCATCACGCTGCATGAGAATGCGAACCTTGCAACAGTAGTAGAAATGAAAACAAAATTGCTAGCAAAAATGCCCAGAACATACAATATGGGGCAGGAGGACCAAGGAGAAAAGTAACCGAGAACTAAGGAGAATTTTCCTAACGATGAGAGCAATTAACCAATGGGATGGTTTGCCTTCAGATGTTGAGGGTGTTCCATCACTGGAGGCTTTTAAATAGAGACTAGGTAGCCACTTGCCCGGAATGGTATAGGATCTCCTGCTTGAGCAGGGGTGAACTACAAGATCTCAAAGATCCCTTCCAACTTTATTATTCTATGTATATGCAATGCAGTATGAAGCAGCTCATCTCAACCTTTTTCTCTGCTCTATGCTTGAATCACAGATGTTGATATAAGCATCCAATTTGAAGATAACATTGATTCTTCTTCATGATAATAAGATTTGTGATCCCAAGCATGTCACCAGGATCAATTGAATAAAATAAACTGATAATATTACTCTTCCATCAATAGTGAAAAAGTGAAATAGAATAGGATAACAGAGTTGGAGGTCTTCTAGTCCAACCCCCTGCTTAGGCAGGAAACCCTACACCACTTCATATAAATGGCTATCCAACATCTTCTTAAAAACCTCCAGTGTTGGAGCATTTACAACTTTTGGAGGCAAATTGTTCCACTGATTAATTGTTCTAACTGTCAGAAAATTTCTCCTTAGTTCTAGATTCCTTCTCTCCTTGGTTAATTTCCACCCATTGCTTCTTGTTCTACCCTCAGGTCCCTTGGAGAATACTTTGACTCCCTCTTTTTTGTGGCAGCCCCTGAGATATTGGAACACTGCTCTGTCTCTCTACAAACATCCTGCACTTCTCTGATAAGGAGACTTACCTTCCATGACTGTTGTTTAAGGGTTTTCCAAGATCTTTGCCTGTTTATAGATGAGTACAGGGCTTGTAAAGCATGCGCAACAGCATAGACGGCATTGTAGACACAGTAACTGTGGGCAGTCATCCTTGTTTCAAAAACAGCCATGGGAAGAGTCTCCAGCTTCTCCGCTCCAGTGCAGATATTCTGTTCCACGGACTCATTAGGAAAGTTTGGAATCAGGCAATTGAAAAGCTGTTGCCAGATCTCTTTTAAGAAACCATCTGCTTTGTGCAAAAAAGGATTCCTCATCCGAACAAATTCCTGAAATCCGGACACTTCCTTGGATTGGATTGCCAGGGATATGGCGCCATGGAGGAAATCTGTGCTCCAGTGTCTTTGAAACAAGACAGATGAAAAGTCCACATCTGCTGTCATGATCCATACTTTGGCTTTTTTGTCTGCCTTATCATAAAATTCTGAAAATTCAAGTAAAGCCCATAAAGATGTTATCCCATGAAATTCTCCATGAAAAATCACTGCATTAGCTCTGCTGCTCCAGGCAAAGTTTAATTTAGCACGGGCTGCTTCCATAAGCGCATCCATATTACCCAACAGCCCCCCAGGTAAAGTGTCAATGAAGCTGAAACAGATGCCATGCTGTGAAAGGAAAGGTAATATCTTCCGGAGCAATAATTCTGTCTGACGGCCCATGTCAATATAAAATACGCCCATCCATATCCACTTGAAATGAAGTAACAGCTGGAGAATCCCATAATATTGATAATCTGCGTTGGGAAGCATCCAATGGAAGGACATTGCTTTATTCTGTGTATTCATCTCTGGGGCAGAAGAGTAGGCAAGCTAAGAGAAGGTAGCAAAAAATGAAGAGAAGGAGAAAAACAGAATAGGAGAAGCGTTGGTCTTAGAAGGAATTAGTTATTTAGATATTTTTTTGTTTGTGATTTCAGCAAAACTCTCATTAGGTTGTGATTTCTAAAATTATACTGCCTTCCTGTGACTGAAACCATATGGTCTGATACTAATGGGAATTTTTTCCTTTTGTGACCTGTTAAATGGAAGTCTCCCAATATTAAAAAAAAATAGTAAAATAGGTAATTAAAGCAAGTATTAAGGCAAAATATAAGGTAAAGGTTCCCTTCGCACATATGTGCTAGTTGTTCCCAACTCTAGGGGGCAATGCTCATCTCTGTTTCTAAGCCGAAGAGCCAGTGCTGTCTGAAGATGTGTGTGTCTTAATCATGTGGCCGGCATGACTAAATGCTGAAGCCACACGAAACTCTGTTACCTTCCCACCCAAGGTGGTTCCTATTTTTCTACTTGCATTTTTATGTGCTTTCGAATTGCTGGATTGGCAGAAGCTTGGACAAGTAACGGGAGCTCACTCTGTTACACGACACTAGGGATTTGAAGCGCCAAACTGCTGACCTTTCTGATTGACAAGGTCAGCATATTAGCCACTGAGCCACTGCATCCCTCAAGGCAAAATATACTTGAATGGAAATACTGAATGTAATCTGAATTTCAGAAATAAATATTTCCATATTTTGGCTTATTTCAGATACTTCCCTGACCGAGTTCAATTTTTTGTTTATCCTTTTTATTCTGCCTTAATTATAATTCAAATTAGTAGCCAAATCTACATTCTGGAACCCAACATCTTATGTTTGGTATTCAACAAGCAAGGGAATTGTTATCGATTTCTTCCATTTTTCTTTATTCCCTGAACAAAAAGTACCTGTGCAATCTTGTAGGGACTCAGAATGGCTGCTATGTAGAAGAAATCATTTGAGTTAGGACCTCCAATGACTGCTACGAGATTGTTCTGGAAATCACATTTATAGTTTGGGATGAATCTGTCTGGTGTGGAGAGGATTTTCATCATCGCCTCATATGTCAGTTTTGGATTAAAATAGTTATTATAGATGTTGAAGCCAAGAGTGACATTGCTCAAGATCTGGGGATTTCCATTAATCTCCTTCACAGCAAATACCAGAGCCAAGACGTGTTGATAGGTCTGAGTTAATAATCTGCAATACAAGTGAACAATAATAAATACCTTCAATGCATACGTATGCTTACAGAGAGACCAAGTTGCAGTTTTAATAACTCTGAACTTGATCACAATCTGAATGAATAACAAATATATTGGAAATCTCTCCATATTTACTACCATTAATTTGAATGGTAACAGCTAAATATTAAAAAACAAATCAAGAATCTGATTCTACAAGATTTGTCTTATAATTTTTTTCTGCAAATCCATGGTGGATTGAATGCTTGCCATTTTAAATTTTGGTTCATATGCAACATACTTCCCCCCACCCCAAAATAATGTAATGTGAAGACAGCTGTCCTTTCTCTGAAAATATCAGTATCTCCAAGAATGAGGTTCTACGGATGACAAAGTCTTCTAAGTTCCTAAACTAAAAATGATTTTTTTTTTCAGAAATAGGAAGAAATGCTTACTTAGATTATAGATGTTTTCTTTTATCAGGTTATTGATAGAAATATCATCTGTTTGCCTATCTATCTATCTATCTATCTATCTATCTATCTATCTATCTATCTATCTATCTCTATCTATCTACCTACGTACCTACCTACCTACCTACCTACCTACCTACCTACCTACCTATCTATCTATCTATCTATCTATCTATCTATCTATCTATCTATCTATCATCTATCTATCTATCTATCATCTATCTCTCATCTATCTATCTATTCAAATAATTTAACAACTGGTTCTCTGCCCTAATTATTTCTTCCAACAACCAGTTCACCAAACTGCTCAGAAAGTTAACAACTGGTTCTCTCGAACTGGTGCAAACTGGCTGAATCCCACCACTGGTTTTGTACTTTTGGACTTTCAACATTCTTTTGATGTAGCTAGTAACAATGTAGAATTAGTTCACCTAGTTGCTTTTTTCTCTCTGGTTTTTGGAGGGTTGATAACATTTGGTATCTGCCTGTCTGCCTCTCTGCCTGCCTGCCTGCCTGCCTGCCTGCCAGCCGTCTGTCTGTCTGTCTGTCTGTCTGTCTAATCTATCTATCTATCTATCTATCTATCTATCTATCTATCTATCTATCTATCTATCTATCATCTATCTATCTATCTATCTATCTATCTATCTATCTATCTATCTATCTATCATCTCTCTCTCTCTCTTCCATCCAAAATCCACCCCATCTCCCTCCCCAAAATAAACAAACTCTACAATCACCACTTCTATTATTAGCAGGATAGAGATAAAACAGATGTGTAAAGCATCCAACTTCTTACATAAAAAAAGCAGAGAGGTCTTCAAAAGGATGTCTTGTGAATGTGACATCCTCCGAAACTACAAAGCTGTGAGAAATTATACCACCAAGTATGGAATCTCCTGGTTCGTGGTATATATGAACAAATGGACTGGAATCACCCAGGGTGCCTTCTGAAAAAGAAACTTTGCAAATGCTCCTAGGAAACACCCCTAACACCAATATTCCAACTATAAGATATCCAAATCTTCCTGCAGAAAATCTATTCACTTCGCCCATGACTGGTGAAATATTCTCCAATATGACAGTCAGGATTTAGCTGGAGAGCTAAACAAGCTGAGAATAAACCAGCTTTTGAGCTACAAGTCCTCCGTATTCAAAGTTTCAGAGACCAAAGGGAATGTCTCCTTTATGTTTAAAGCGGTGTCCACATCCTGTTGCATTTTACAGGGAGTTGCCAAATGAAAAGGAGAAGTCAGTCAAGATTATAAGGACAGGGCAGATGATTACCTCACCAGAGTTCTTCCTGATTCAACAGTGAGAAAATATTTCTTCCCTCTGGTGTTGGACAGCCATTTTTCAGCTTATTCCCCTGGTGCAATTGGTCCATAGTACACAATAACTATTCCAAATGATGCCAGGGGAAAATAGTGATCCCAACAGATGAATAACTGTTGAAGATTGTTTTTCATAAGATTTGCATTGTTGAAACCAGTGCATGTTATTGAGATACTAAAAGTAAGCTTAGAAGTCTAAGATGACTCCTTTCCTGAGCACACTCGATTAGATAAATTTTATACAAACTTCCAGAACATCTGGAGATGTTGTCATAAATGATTCAACCTGTATTGCATCATTATAGATCTTGAGATACTCATTGAACTCTGCATAGCTTTACAAATTTCATGTATTTAGCACTTGTAGTATTGGTCTGTAACAGTGTGGTTCAGTGGTGGGTTTCACATTATATTGCCACCGGTTCACCACACGGAGACCCGCTCGCTTCACAGGTCTGAACTGGCTGAATACCACCAGACTAAAATCCTGGGAAAAAATGGATCACTGGTTGACTTCTCCAAATAAAATTTGCTTTCATTCAGCCAGAAAAGTCAAATTGTAGACTATATTTTTTCTAGTGACTAGACACACACACACAAACATATAGTGGTCATTTGACAATGTGGCTGTGGCCAACTCACGTCGATGGGCGCTTTGCCTTAGCTATTACAATGTAATAAGGGTTAACCGGAGAGGCAGTTTCTGTAAGCAGGGAATAAAGATGAGGTTAGAAACAACACCAGAATTTTTCCTTCCTGCCTTCCTTACAGCATTAGCCCTGTAAAGTGAGGAAAAAATAAAATAAGATTTCTTCCAACAACCGGTTCTCCGAACTAGACTCCTTCCTAGACTCCTTTCAGTCTGGTTTCATGCCTGGATACTGCACCGAAACCGCCTTGGCCGCGCTGACTGAACACCGGACATTCCTCTATCCTGGTGCTCCTTGACCTCTCAGCGGCCTTTGATACCATCGACCATGGTATCCTTCTGCGACGGCTGGAAGAGGTGGGAGTGGGAGGCACCGTTTTACGGTGGTTCTCCTCTTACCTCTCTGGCAGGTCGCAGTCGGTGTTTGTTGGAGGGCAAAGGTCGACCCCTAGGCCCCTTAAATATGGGGTGCCACAGGGCTCGGTCTTGTCCCCCATCCTATTCAATATCTACATGAAGACACTGGGTGAGATCATTTGTCGGCACTGGATTATATACCATCAATACGTGGATGATACACAGCTGTATCTCTCCGCCCCATACCAGTTCAGCGTAGCAGTGGAAGTGATATGCCAGTGCCTGGAAGCTGTCAGGGTCTGGATGGGAGTGAACAAACTTGCACTCAATCCTGACAAGACCGAGTGGCTGTGGATGTTGCCCCCGAAGGACAGGCCAGATAGTCCATCCCTAAGCCTGGAGGGTGAAAATTTACACCCCTCAGAGAGGGTCCACAACTTGGGGGTCCTCCTGGATCCGCAGCTGACATTAGAACATCACTTGTCGGCTGTGACCAGGGGGGCCTTTGCCCAGGTTCGCCTGGTGCACCAGTTGCGGCCCTATTTGGATCGAGAGGCACTTCAAACAGTCACTCACGCCCTCGTCACCTCAAGAATTGACTACTGTAACATGCTCTACATGGGGCTGCCCCTGAAAAGTGTTCAGAGACTACAACTGGTCCAGAATGCAGCCATGCGAGCGATACTGGGTGTACCAAGATACACCCATGTTACACCTATCCTCCGCGAGCTGCACTGGCTTCCTATCGGTTTCCGAACATGATTCAAGGTGCTGGTTATCACCTTTAAAGCCCTTCATGGCCTAGGACCCGGATATCTGCGAAACCGTCTTCTGCTGCATACCTCCTAACGGCCGATAAGATCGCACAGGGTGGGCCTTCTCCAGGTGCCGTCAACCAGACAATGTCGGCTGGCGGCTCCCCAGGGGAGGGCCTTCTCTGTAGCCACTCCGACCCTATGGAATGAACTACCCCCAGAGATCCGGACCCTGCCCACTCTCATGGCCTTCCGAAAGGCTATCAAAACCTCACTACTCCGGCAGGCCTGGGGCTGTTGACCCCATGACTGTGGTCCAGGCCCGACCAGATTGAGTGCATGATGTGGTTTTTAATCTGTTTTGCTCTGTTTTTTTAATCCTTTAATTCTTTTTTAAAATGTATTTTCTGTAAGCCACCCAGAGTCTTTCGGGATTGGGTGGCCTATAAATTTATTAAATACTAATACTAAATACTAACTGCTTAGAAAGTACAAACCGGTTCTCCCGAATAGGTGTGAATCGGCTGAATCCCATCTCTCTCTCTCTCTCTCTCTCTCTCTCTCTCTCTCTCTCTCTCTCTCTCTCTCTCTCTCTCTCACACACACACACACACACACACACACACACACACACACACACACACACACACGTGTGTGTTGTGTGTTTTGAGTTTCAAAAATTTTAGGTGGGAGCATGTGACTGAGTGGGTGTGGCCACCTTGACCTCACTCACACCCATGCCCACTTAGCCACATGCCCCCCCCCCGAAAGGGGATCCTAGGATCATTGCAACATTGTTTGTTAGGTACTAATTTGCAGTTGGTGAAATGGATTGCCAAATTTACTGTAAAGTTTATGGAAATAAGGTCAAAGTTGGTGCGGCAGAACATGGTAGATTGTAGGAAAGCCCACTTGATGGGGTAGACGTAGGGGTCACATTGTAATAAAATTTTGAGCATGTTTAACTTGTATCTTAAATTATTGCATTCTATTCTGATTATATTTCAAATTGTATTTTATTCCATTTACATTTTAAATTGTGGTTTATTTCAATCTCATTTTAAACTGTAGTTTTTGTCCCTGGAACTTAGTATTTTGATATGGCCCAAGGGCTAATCAATAAAGATTAATTGATTGAACCCTAGAGAGAATTCACTGTCATATCTGTTGACCCATAAAGTCTGTCATCTTGGAAAAGAATGGATCGCTATTAATGCTGCTTGACTTCTCCAGATAAAATTGGCTTACATTCAGTCAGAAAAGTCAAATTTTAGACTATATTTATTTTAAAGTGACTCGTGTCACCAATAGTTTGAATGAGAAAGGGATGCAGAACCTCCCACTGAGATGACTCCAGAAGTCATAAGAGGAGAATTTCCACTAGAAGGACATTCACCCAAACTTTACCAAAGGGTAGGAAATAAAAGAGCCAGCTAGTGAACCTAATAAGGGCATGTACTATGTTAATTCTTTACCCAAGAATTATATATCCACAGGATGATGCACTGGAAGTAAGTCAGTAAGAAGAAAATGTGATTTTAAAGAAATATCTGATGCAGAAGTCTTCAGGCATTTTATGATGGCTGTAGCTTCCTTTGGAACAGCAAAGTAACTCCTGAAGAATGTTTTTTTCCCCCATAAAATTTGCATTAGCTCATGAACTGTGCATGATGATAATCCCAAAAGCAGCCTCTTGAAGGTGACAAGTGATCTTTATTGGTTGACCCATAAAAAGCAGAGAAGAAAGGAAGGGGAGAGGGGGAAATGGGGAGGATGTAGGGGAGGCTGCAGTTGCTGATGAAAAATATGAAAAATAAATATTAAAATCAAGCTTAGAAGTCCAAGACAACTTCCTTCTTGAGCAGTCTTGATTGGGTAAATTTTATACAAACTTCCAGAATATCTGGAAACTGTTCTTATTGTGCTATAAATGATGCAACCTATATTGCTTCATTGCAGATATTGAGATATTCAGTGAACTTTGTAAGGCTTTACAAATCTCATTTTTTAGCCTTTCTAATATTGGCCTGCAACAGTGTGGTTTCAATTCAATTCAGAACAGACCTGGAAGGGACCCTGAAGATCTTCTTGTCCAACCCACTGCTCAAGCACGAGACCATGTACCATTTCAGACAAGTGGTTGTCCAACCTCTTAAAAACTTCCATTGATGAAGGTTAGACGTTAGTAGCAGTATAAAAAAAAGGCAAATGGATCTGGCACTATTTCTGTTCAGCAGAAACAAAAAGAGAGACAGGAAATTCTAGTGAGGATTCATGGTTATATCTGTTGACCCATAAAGACCAAAATCTTGGAAAAGAATGGATCACTGTTAATATTGGTTGATAAAATTTGCTTTCATTCAGTCAGAAAAATCAATACACTATTTTTTCAAGTGACTAGAATCATCAATAGGTTGAATGAGAAGGGGATGCAGAGACTCTTGCTGAGGTGAGACACTCTAATAGTCATAACAGGAGACGACCACCTAAAAGATTATTCCCACAAACTTTACCAAAGGGTGGGAAAATAAACCCAGCTAGTGAACCTAACAATAGCTTATAATTGGACAATGGGTCCCAACCTTTCAGACCTCGGGAACCACTAAATTCATAATTTTAAATCCCACGGACCATGCTCACCACATGACCACAGAGATGTCTTTGAACAGCGCTGGCTGTTTGATTTTGAAATGTAGATGAGCAATGCCCCATACAGTCAGGAATGACTAGCATATATGTGTGAGGTGAACCTTTACTTATGCCTTTAGCTAAGTATAGACCCTAAAGAATGAACTGTATGATTTCAGCCAGGATTACTTCCAATTCTGCTAATTATACCATAATAGCCACATTTTTGCTTATTATATTTGCTGTAGCTGTCGTAACTCTATATCCACGTTCATAATTCCCTCATCTACCACTGCACCAACTAATGAATTAGATTCATTTGATTCAGAATGTTACATAAATACAATCGTTACAAACTCTAGTACATAATAGATGGATTTGGATATCATGTCCCTGACTGCGGATAGACTGCGGATTTTGTATTGGCCTTGTGGACTTTGCTTTATTGGAACTTTGGTGTGCGTGTGGGGGGTTGCTTGAAGATGAGTTTATTGCAGGCAGAATTTTGGGAATGTCATTAGGAGCTTGTGGTGTTTTAATAAAGCCCTTAAACTCTTTGTGTGTGTGTGGACTGAATTGGATTTCTCTTCTTTTTCCTTTTTGAAATATTTTTCTTACATTTGTATTGAAAATAATTTTGGTGTTCTTCTTATGTCAAAATTATAGGAACCTTTCAAGCACCATGAAAACCTGACCTTTAATGTACCTCTCAAAATTGATGCCTCAAGGATTTATCTCATTGTGCTATTCCCATGTTGGACACAGACAAAAAGCAAGATTGCTTAAATAATTCTCTTTATGAGATGCTCCCTTTTATTCAGATAGCAATAGCAGTAGACTTATATACCGCTTCATAGGCCTTTCAGGCCTCTCTAAGCGGTTTACAGAGAGTCAGCATATTGCCCCCAACAATCTGGGTCCTCATTTTACCCACCTCGGAAGGATGGAAGGCTGAGTCAACCCTGAGCCGGTGAGATTTGAACCGCTGACCTGCTGATCTAGCAGTAGCCTGCAGTGCTGCATTTAACCACTGCGCCACCTTGGCATCATGATGATAATGTAGCATTTGGGGGGAAAGACACAAGCCAGAAGCCCAGTGCTGGAAGCCAGGAGGGAGAAGATCTCCACAGCTACCATGTATTTGCCTTTGGTACTCATGTAGGCTGGGACAAATGACAACCACACACTGCAAAAAACCAGCATGCTGAATGTTATGGATTTGGTTTCCTGGAATGTGTCTGGTAGCTTCCTAGCTTGGAAGGCTGCAATAAAACTGACTATAGCCAGGAAACCCATAAAAGACAAAACACTATAAAACATGACAACCGACCCTTCATTGCATTCCACAACGATTTCAGAAATGAAGGAGTGCACAATTACAGCCCCGGAGAGAGGAGACTCTCGGATGGAAGCCAGAGGCAGCGGTGCAGCCGGGTCTCTCGCCCTCAGAGGGGGGAAGGGCCAGTTGGGAGAGGGGCTTTGGTCCTGCTGCCTCTGGTGGATGAAGCTTCACTGGCCTGTGGCGAAGATTCCGTCTCTCATCCCAGAGCCATGGGTCTTGGGATATTCTGCGGAGTCCCCCAGGGAAGAACGCCACTGCCAGGTACTTTTAACCATATATTTTGCCCCCATGTCTGCAGAATGCTGCAAAAAACCATGAATACAGGCCAGTTGTTGAATGTTTCAAATTTGATTGGAACACTCAATAAGGTGACCACAGTATGTGTGTGTGTGTCTGTTTCTGTGTGTATGTGTGTGTGTGTGTGTGTGTGTGTGTGTGATAGAGACAGACAGAGAGACAGACAGAGGCACAGAGAGATAGAGGGAATAAGAGAGACACAGACACAGAGGGAGGGAGGAGAGAGATACAGAAAGAGAGAGAGAGAGAGAGAGAGAGAGAGACAGACAGACAGACAGACAGACACACAGAGTGAATCACGTAGAGAGACACAGAGGGAGGAAGGGAGGGAGAGAGAGGCAAACACACACACACACAAACACACACACAGAGACAGTCAGACTCACACAGATAGAGAAAGAGATATCCCCATATCTGCAGAATGCTGCAAAAAACCATGAATACAGGCCAGTTGTTGAGTGTTTCAAATGTGATTGGAACACTCAACAAGGTGACCACAGTATGTGTGTGTGTTTCTGTTTCTGTGTGTGTGTGTGTGTGTGTGTGTGTGTGTGTGTGATAGAGACAGAGGCACAGAGAGATAGAGGGAATGAGAGATACATAGACACAGAGGTAGGGAGGAAAGATACACACACACACACACACACACACACAGAGAGAGAATCACATAGAGAGACATAGAGGGAGGAAGGGAGGAAGGGAGAGAGAAGAAAAGACACACACACACAAACACACACACACAGACAGTCAGACTCACACAGAGAGAGAAAGAGAAAGAAAGGAAGAAAGAAAAATAAAAAAGAAAGAAAAAGTGAGAGAGATATGAAAGAAAAAAAGAAAAAAGGGACAGAGAGACAAAATGAAGCAGAGAGAGAGGGAGAGAGAGAGAGGGAGAGAGAGAAAGAAAACACATGGCCGGCAAGCCATTCCCACAAAGGAAGCCACACCCACAGAGTAGGTTTGAAAATTTTTTGAAACCCACCACTGGACGTTAGACACACAACAACAGACACAGGATGGAAATTCCACCTAAAAGTTGGTCTGTTAAAGGTATTGAAGAATTGAACTCTTGAAAAAAATGGGGGTGAACTGATAATTACCATATTTTTTGGAGTATAAGACACTCTGGAGTTTAAGATGCACCTTAGTTTTTGAGGAGGATCGTAGCTGCTGCAACTCAGAATCTATATCCACATTCATAATTTCCTCATCTACCACTGCATCAAGTAAAACAATAATTATATCACTTTATCTCAAACTGCTTCTATTAGGAAATAATTGGTGTCTCTTCAGATGGCATAAAAATAACTAATTTCTTTGAAGTAAGTCACACATTACTGTGTGATAGGCTTCATTGCAAGCTGTTTAGGGGCTGGGTGGGCTAAAACTTTCTAAAAGTATTGGTCAATGCCCTCTTTTTATTAACTGCTCTCGTTTGTTAAGATCAGGTCTCACTATAATAATGTAACATTTGGGGGAAAAGACACAAGACAGGAGTCCTGCACTGGAGGCCAAGATGGAGAAAATCTCCACAGCCACTGTGTATTTTCCTTTGGTGCTAATGTACGCAGGGACAAACGACAACCATACACTGCAGAAAACCAGCATGCTGAATGTGATGGATTTGGTTTCCTGGAAAGTGTCTGGTAACTTCCTAGATAGGAAAGCTGCAACAAAACTGACAATAGCCAGGAAGCCCATAAAAGACAAGACACTATAGAACATGACAGCTGACCCCTCATTGCATTCCACCACAATTTCAGCAATGAAGGAGTGCTTATCCAAGTCTGGGAAAGGGGGAGAAATTCCAAGCCACACAATGCAAAGAAGACTTTGAATAAAAGAACAACAAAGAACAATGGAAAGGGTTAGTTTTTTCCCAACCCAGGTCCTCATTCGGGATCCTGGTTTGGTGGCCATGAAAGCAAGAACCACAGTGATGGTTTTGGCCAGCATACAAGAAACAGCCACTGAGAATATGACCCCAAAAGCAGTCTGCCGAAGGAGACAAGTGATCTTCATGGGTCGACCGATAAAAAGCAGAGAACAAAGGAAGGAGAGGAGGAGGGAGAGGAGGAGGGTATAGGAGAGGCTGCGGTTGTTGGCTTTAATGATGGGTGTATTGTGGTACTTCAGGAACACCCCTAGTACAAAAATTGTGATGAAAGAAAGGATAATGGCCACTGTCACCAAACTGCTTCCTAATGTTTCTTCATAAGAGAGGTATGTCAATTCCTTGAGAAGGCAGAAATCCTGCTTATTGTTAGGATACTGATCATCAGGACATTTGAAGCATGTTTGCATATCTGTTAAAACAAAAATAAGTAGAAAACCAAGAGATGAGAGGCCACCAATCTGAGAATCAAGGTATAAAAACATATACTCAAAATTTATGTTAAGTGAAATAAGTTGCGTGAAGAAAGAGAATGGAGTGGTGTATAAATGTAAATCATGATGATAGTAATGGCACAGTCCCTTCATGTGCATTTCTGCTTGGATGAAACTAATTGATTAAGCTCCATTTTTAGGTAGTTCTATAGGTATGATCACAATTGGATGCTCAGTTTATGACAATAATTTATACCTTTTCAGATATGGTTGTAAAGTGAAATTTCATCTGACCGCATTGCACAGTGACCACAATTCTATCCCTCCCTATTGCAATTGTTAATTGAGAATCTGTCAGAGTATATTCATGAACTGGAATAGGGCTTAGGAACAATGTCAGCCAATGGGAGCTGAAACACATGGGAGCCTGGGTGTGGCTTAGCTCTGTAGTTCCGAGTCTGTGCTAAAGCTGAAAACTAGTCTGCTGCTGGAACTGATATCAATCTCTATTCTCTACCACATTGGAAGAACCACTCTTGGTATTGTATATATGTTTCATGTGTTATGTGTTAATGAGAGAAGTTAATGAATCCTGCTGCATCAGTTACCCGTTTGTGCTTTCTGGATTTTATTGCTGCAACAAACTCTGACAGAATCTTGGATGAGTATCCACCTAAATCCAAGCCATTACAAATTCATTCACTCTGGGCTCTGAGCCAAAGCTACCTGCCTATCCCCTCCCCACACATTTATGTCCTTCTGGCTACCTGCACCCTGCCTTGTAGCTGACAAGCCTCCACAAGCACCAGCATTCATTTACACTTGAGCCAGCAAGTGTCAGCTGCCTTCTTTCCCAATTTCCTGAAATGTCTATTCTCCTTTTTTAGCTCCCTTCACACCTGGTTCCCCACACCAGCATTTCTCCTTTTACAACCCATCTCCCCAAGGTTGTGCATGGGATGCATATCAAATGCATGTGTTCCAAAGCAAACTTTCCAAAGGAAGTGTGATATTTTTCTAAGGTGTTTCAGAGATCATGCAAGTTTATACTGAGATAGAGTCAAGGTCATGTGAAGTGTTAATATCACTTTACAATGCCTTGTAGGACAACACTTGGTATATTGCATCAAGGTTTGGTTGCAATGATATAAAAACAGGTTGAGTGCAGAGAAGAGCAAGACAGGATAAAACACAAGAAGAATGGTTGATAATGGTTAAATAAGTCTGACAACTAGAGATAAGCTAATTTTAATAACAATTCAAGGGCAACGAGATTATTTGAGAGATCTTTTAAGCAATAAAGTGCGGAGAGAAGTTTATAAAAACTTTATAAAGGAGCTGAAAAGAGAATTGACAGAAAAACTGGGGAGAGAGATAAAATTGTTTTGCCACTGGAAAGATACAGGTTGATAATGAAAGTTGATGATAAAAAGTTAGTTAATTTTTGGTGATTAATAAGTAGGAATTTCAGTATTTTGTAAATTGTTTTAGATTGTTATTAAATGTTTATTCGTTAACATATAATTAACTACATAAACAATAATGAAATGATAACCTCAATTAGTATAAGTAACTTGGTTATAAATTGTAAATTGGGACTTGGCGAAAAGACCTATAAATTTTATTAATAAATTTTTGTTTAGATCTTGCTATAAAAAGGTATAATTTCTTTTGGGCCTGATGAGAGGAGAGGTGATATAAATAGTAAATAATTTTTAGTTAACTACAATAATAATAAGGAAATGTTAATGAATAATGTTTATATATGTTTATGTATGTATGCATGTATGTATGTATGTATATGTATGTGTGTGTGTGTGTGTGTGTGTGTGTGTGTGTTGATGTATTGGCAAAAGCAAATTGGATATAAGCTTTAAATTGTGAGTTGGTAGGGAAAAAAAGGGGGGAATGCTTAAATATCTTATTAACTGATTTTGTTTGTAAAGGTGTAATGTTATTGGAGGTTTATTGAAATTGCGAATGAATGCCAGTAGGTGGTTGTGTCTTTAAATACAAATGATTTCAGATAAAAGCACATTTAAATAATTGCAGTTAAATGAGAATTGTGGTACATTGATAATAAAATACATAAAGATTTTTGATTTAAAATGTACAATTCAATATGAATGAAGTATATGTAATGATTGTGGAAGAAAAGCACGAAATGTATTCGTAACCAATCGACACGCTTTCTACAAGATGTAATGAAGGATGATTCTTTTTTTGTGTTTTTGTTTAATTAAAACAATAAAAAAACCTTTTTTTAAAAAAAGAAGAACGTTTGAGGAATTGGGTATTAGTAGTTTAAGGAAAAGAAGGATTATGGGTAATACGATAGCAATGTTCCAAAATCTAAGGGGTTGCCACAAAGAAGAGGGAGTCAACCAGAGGTGATATTCAGCCAATCCTGACAGTTTCTGGAGAAGTGGCAGTGGAAATTTTGAGTAGTTTGGAGAACCAGCAAATAGGCTGGCCCCACCCCCGCTGCCTCCCAGCCTCCCAGCTGATCTGCTTTTGTTGCCCTAAACAGGAGAACGGAGCTGGAGAGCAGGCTAGTGGGGTGGGGAGGGTATGGGGATTTTGCAGTATCCTTCTCCTGTCACACCCACCAAGCTATGCCCACCAGGTCAAACCACATCCACCAAGCCATGCCCACAGAACCAGTAGTAAAACATTTTTGAATCCCACCACTGGAGTCAACTTATTCTCCAAAACCCCTGAAGAAGCAATGCATCGAAACTAAGCAATGAGATAACCAACATAAAAATAAGGATAAATTTCCTAATGGTTAGAAATAACTAGTTGGTGAAATGATTGACCTCCAGAACCTCTGGGTGCTCCAACACTGGAAGTTTTTAAGGGGAGATTGGACAACTATTTGTCCTGCCTGAGCAGGCAGTTGGACTAGAAGTTCTCCAACAGAATAATAAAAAGTAATGGTGTTATTCTGTTTATGAAGATAGTGCATCTTTACAAAAGGCTGAGAATGCCATGTGTTTGCCAGACAACCTGGGTCCAAAAAGCAAGACAGAAAAGGGAGCCAGGGGCTTCTGCTGTAGCATTGGTGGTTGGGTAGAAAAGCAGAAAGCTGGGTGCCAGTAACTGAGAAAGGAGGAGTATAGGAGAAAGATCAGTGTCGGGAACAGGGGAAAAAAAAACAGCTGTGGAACAAATGAATATTGGTTCTTGCTGGTGCATAAAAAATAGGGTACACAACAGTGATGGAATTCAAATTTATTTTACTATTGATTCTGTGGGTGTGGCTTTGGGGGTGTGGCATGGCTTTGTGGGCATGGCTTTGTGGGCATGGCAGGGGAAGGATATTGTAAAATCTCCATTCTCACCCTACTCCAGGGGAAGGATACGGTGAAATCTCCATTCCCTCCCCACTCCAGGGGAAGGATACTGTAAAATCTCCATTCCCTCCCCACTCCAGGGGAAGGATACTGTGAAATCTCCATTCTCACCCCACTCCAGGGGAAGGATACTGTAAAATCTCCATTCTCACCCCACTCCAGGGGAAGGATATGGTGAAATCTCCATTCTCACCTCACTCCAGGGGAAGGATACTGTAAAATCTCCATTCTCACCCCATTCCAGGGGAAGGATACGGTGAAATCTCCATTCCCTCCCACTCCCTTTTCCCTTCTGTAAGCCACCCGGAGTCCTTCGGGATTGGGCGGCCTATAAAAAAAATTAAACTTACAAACTTACAAACTTACAACTCCAGGGGAAGGATAATGCAAAATCTCCATTCTCGCCCCACTCCAGGGGAAGGATACTGTAAAATCCCCATTCTCACCCCACTCCAGGGGAAGGTTACTGCAAAATCCCCATTTCCTCCCAATCAGCTGGAACTCAGGAGTCAGAGAATAGATGGAGGAGGGGCCACTCAGAATTGGTATTTACTGGTTCTCCAAACTATTTTAAATTTCCACTACCAGTTTTCCAGAACTGGCCAGAACCCGCTGATTATCACCTCTGGTACAAATGTGTGAAAAGTTATTCATGCTTGAGAAACTGAGTGCAATATCTAAATGATGGAGGACATCTGGGCTCTTTCATAACATCTCTTACCTGTTTGATTTGTGATCTCTCCCCGTGGACATGGAACACAATCATAGCAGCAAAATGGTTTGTCATCTAGTTTGGTCTTTCTGTAACCGGAAGGGCAGTTATCGTTACACAGGGAGACAGGTAATACCTGCCCATGAAGGAAATAAAGTATGTTAATATTTTTTGGGAAAAAATATTCACAGAGAGTAATTGCAATGTTTTGAGGTTGCGGTGCTGAACAACATCTTTGCAACCTTCCTGAAGGAGCTCAGAAACAAAAAATAATTCAAGGTCCATCCTTCATAGATCAGGCCAAGAAGACGGTGGACTTCTTCTTACTCCACACATCGACTGGATGGTTTAGCAGTTGCAGGTGGTGCTCTTGTTAGCTCCCCTAAATTGTGAACTTAACTTAGATGACTTAATGAATTATGAATTCTTAAGCTTTTTTTGTTGCCAGGGTAGCTTCTGAATTCTGTGGCTGCCTCTGGTTCTGAACAAAATTGAAGCTAAGTGATCAAAACGGCCCCAGGTGAGATACTTCTGACCAAAGCAAATGAAATAATATATTTAGCCCTATTAAAACTATTGGCTGGAATCAGATTTTTTTTTAATATCAGGTATGTGAAAGAAAACTAAAAAATGAACTATTTCTATTCATATTTTTTATCCCAGTTTACTTTATCTTCCTTACATGTTTTTGGCAATTTGGATCGTTTGTCATGGAAAGGAACAGCAGGATGTCTCTTTCTACAGATGAACTTCAGCAATACAGACATTAGAACAAGAGCAATATGTGCTCAGAATTGTTGACCCATTACTATTTTGGCAACATGTTGGTGGCAGCTAATTTTGCTGAGTTTTTTTTTTTTTTTCAGGGAAGGACTGAATTTCTTCCCATAAGAAAATTCACCATTCAACAGAAATTTAGCAGCCGTATCCACGGAATGCTGGCAATATTTGGAAAAGAATCTTGAAAGTAAGATTTACCAATATCCTTTTTGAGATCATTGCTTAGCTTTTAATGTAAGTTTCATAAAACTATACAAAGGGTGGAGGAAGGAAAAGCAACAAAACTGTGTTTCACGTAATATTATCTTCCTTGTATTAACCAACATACACATCTACAAGCACAGTGACTGTAGAACAGTGATGATGAATCTTTTCAGCATCGAGTGACCAAACCAGAATGCATATGCATATGCACAAGCCAGCTGTTCTTTGAGGATGCCAAAGCATTGGAAAATTACCCCGAAACAGCCTGATAATGGCCCAAAAATGGCCTGAAAACCGCCTAAAAAATGCCCTGTTTTGGGGCCATTTTCAGGCTGTTTTTCGGTCCTTTTTGGCATATTTTTGGGCTGGAAACCCCCCCTTCCAAAATGGCCTGAAAATAGTCCCAAAGCAGGGCATTTTTGGACTGTTTTCAGATGATTTTGGGGGCTAAAAAGGTCTGAAAAAAAATCTGAATATGGCCATGAAAACAGCCTGTTTTTTGGCTGTTTTTCAAGCCATTTTTCAGCACTCTGATGCCCACGAAGACCAGTTGGCTGGAAACCAAAAGAGCAGCTGATGACAGCGCACATACCCATAGAGAGGGCTCTGCATGCCACCTCTGGCATGCGTGCCATAGGTTTGCCATCACGGCTCTAGAATAAGGAAATAGATATTATGACAACACAACAGAATCTCCTGATTTGTATTTGCATAGAATCCAGGAGTATTTGTGGTGATAGTCCCTGGCTACTAATGGCACACAAACTCTGGCAATCAAATCCTTACTTTTGTTTTAATTGTATGCTCTACTCACTTGATAAAAACAGAATAGGGCTCTGAAGCCAGTAACCACAGCTAAGACCATCCCCATAGTGTGAACAGTTTGTGTCCCTCTACAGAAGTTATCAACCAAGCTACATATTGTTGCCCTGAAATGTTGAATCTATCACTAGAAAAACTCAGCTTCCCCAACAACTCCCGTGATTGAACTAAAGTAAATCAAAGTGGTGCTGGAGAAGTCCCTTGAACTGCTAGACGATCAAACCGGTCAGTCCTAGAGGAGATCAACCCTGACTGCTCTTTAGCAATAGCAATAGCAGTTAGACTTATATACTGCTTCATAGGGCTTTTAGCCCCCTCTAAGCGGTTTACAGAGTCAGCATATTGCCCCCAACAATAATCTGGGTTCTCATTTTACCCACCTCGGAAGGATGGAAGGCTGAGTCAACCCTTAGCCGGTTAGATTTGAACAGCCGAACTGCAGAACTGCAGTCAGCTGAAGTAGCTTGCAGTGCTGCATTTAACAACTGCGCCACCTCGGCTTTAGAAGGCCAGATCCTAAAGATGGAACTCAAATACTTTGTCCACCTAATGAGAAGGAAGGACTCACTGGAGAAGAGCCTAATGCTGGGAACGATTGAGGGCAAGAGAAGAATCGGACAACAGAGAAGGAGGTGGCTGGATGGAGTCACTGAAGCAGTAGGCGTGAGCTTAAATGGACTCCAGAGGATGGTAGAGGACAGGAAGGCCTGGAGGAATGTTGTCCATGGGGTCGTGATGGGTCAGACATGACTTTGCAACTAACAACAATAACAAAGATTTCCATGAACCTTTTTGGAATATTGGTCAAAGTGATCAATGTGGACATGATATGGATGCTACCTGATTAAACCAAGTGGGCCAGACGATGTCATCCTCCCTAATGGTCAGCAGGTGATGTGAGAGTGGGTCTGGATCTATGGCTCCCACCTTAACTCTATGGAAGGATTGGTTTGGGAAAGTGACCCAGTTTATGACATCAAATCTTCCTACAAATTCTCCATTTTCATCAAAGGAAATTTTGTCCCCAGCACTGTTATTGAATGAAACTCCTCGCAGGAAATGGTGTAGCTAGACGACAAAGTGGAAAAAAATTGGAAAAGATATAAAAGCATGATGTGGAGGCTGATTGTAGATGCTTTGCAAAATGATGGCATTTGATGGCATTCATCATATTGGTGACAATATGCCATCAAATAACTAAAAAAAACATTCTCAGCACAATTACAGAACTTTCAATGTGAGATTGCATCATTGTCTAGAATATTAAAGCTTCTTATTCCATAGTAAATAAATTAGTAAAGTTTTGCAGGTTTAATGTCTGAGCAGGTTTCTCACAGATTATAAAATGTATATTTATTTCTCAGAGAAAAAATATGAGAATTTTCTGCAAATCTAATGTTTCTCTTCATATATTGAAAACTTTCAAACCTTGAGAGGCATAAACAGATATTAGATTCATAGTTGTGTTTTTAAGATGCCTTGAAAAAAATCTTAATTGTAGTAGTTTGAGGTCAAAATGAATCTGTTAAGATTTTCATCATCTCCCTCTTCTTTTCCAAAAGAATTTAATAACATTATGAAATTTTTAAAAAAAAAATAAAAATAAAAATGCATGAGAAAGTAATTTTATGCAACCTTATGTAGATATAGTGAGATGAATATGTCAGAATGTTTGAAAGCTATAACAACTAGTTTATATATAAATTAGAATAAAGCTGTACATGCTACTGAACAAAGAGCTGAAGATAAAAACGGATAATTCTAGAAGTAAAAATATCAAAATTAAAATTCACTTTAGACCTGTTGAGGCTAATCTTATAAAACTTTTTGCTACAAAGCCCTCTTGAGCTAGAGATTTTTTTTTTATTTAGAAATGAGCCATGATCCCAATAAATCTGGCAGACTCATTCAGTCATAAATTTCATAAGACTTCTGAAAAAAAATAAAAACGTTGAATAAGAGGACATAGTTTAACATTAGGACGGATTTCATCATTATCACCATCACCATCTTTCAATGACCCCCATAATCCCTTGTGGGGTGAGCAGAGTATTTAATGGCCAGATGCTCTTCCTGTTACCAATGTGGAGTTTTGTTTAGCAGAAATATTCTCATTGTGCCCAGAAAAAGAAACATCTGCTTCTACATAGGATCGAACTCACAGTCCCCTGATTATCCATTCTGACAAAGACAATGGAGATAATCCAACATGGGGAAAAGGTTCCATTGAACAAATAAAGGGAAATAATTCACATCCAATTTGGAATAGATTTTCTTTATGGAAATGGCATCACACGAACCTTGCAACAGTGGCAGAAATGAAAACAAAATTGCTAGCGAAAATGCCCAGAACATATCATATGGGGCAGGAGGACCATGGAGAAAAGTAATCTAGAACAAAGGAGAATTTTCCTAATGGTGAGAGCAATTAACCAATGGGATGGTTTCCCTTCAGATGTTGAGGGTGCTCTATCACTGGAGGCTTTTAAATAGAGACTAGGTAGCCACTTGCGTGGAATGGTATAGGATCTCCTGCTTGAGCGGGGGGTGAACTACAAGATCTCAAAGATCCCTTCCAATGATGCAGTATGGAGCAGCTCATCCCAGCCTTTTTCTCTGCTCTATGCTTGAATCACAGATGTTCATATAAGCATCCAATTTGAAGATAACATTGATTCTTCTTCATGGTAATAAGGTTTGTGATCCCAAGCATGTCACCAGGATCAATTGAATAAAATAAACTGATAATTCTTCCATCAACAGGTGAAAAAGGGAAATAGAATAGGATAACAGAGTTGGAAGGGACCTTGGAGGTCTTCTAGTCCAACCTCCTGCTTAGGTAGGAAACCCTATACCACTTTAGACAAATGGCTATCCAACATCTTCTTAAAAACCTCCAGTGTTGGAGCATATACAACTTCTGGAGGCAAGTTGTTCCACTGATTAATTGTTCTAACTGTCAGAAAATTTCTCCTTAGTTCTAGATTCCTTCTCTCCTTGGTTAATTTCCACCCATTGCTTCTTGTTCTACCCTCAGGTCCCTTGGAGAATACTTTGACTCCCTCTTTTTTGTGGCAGCCCCTGAGATATTGGAACACTGCTCTGTCTCTCTACAAACATCCTGCACTTCTCTCATAAGGAGACTTACCTTCCATGACTGTTGTTTAAGGGTTTTCCAAGATCTTTGCCTGTTTATAGATGAGTACAGGGCTTGTAAAGCATGCGCAACAGCATAGACGGCATTGTAGACGCAGTAACTGTGGGCAGTCATTCTTGTTTCAAAAACAGCCATGGGAAGAGTCTCCAGCTTCTCCGCTCCAGTGCAGATATTCTGTTCCACGGACTCATTAGGAAAGTTTGGAATCAGGCAATTGAAAAGCTGTTGCCAGATCTCTTTTAAGAAACCATCTGCTTTGTGCAAAAAAGGATTCCTCATCCGAACAAATTCCTGAAATCCGGACACTTCCTTGGATTGGATTGCCAGGGATATGGCGCCATGGAGGAAATCTGTGCTCCAGTGTCTTTGAAACAAGACAGATGAAAAGTCCACATCTGCTGTCATGATCCACACTTTGGCTTTTTTGTCTGCCTTATCATAAAATTCTGAAACTTGAAGTAAACCCCATAAAGATGTTATCCCATGAAATTCTCCATGAAAAATCACTGCATTAGCTCTGCTGCTCCAGGCAAGGTTTAATTTAGCATGGGATGCTTCCATAAGCGCATCCATATTGCCAAACAGCCCCCCAGGTAAAGTTTCAATGAAACCGAAACAGATGCCATGCTGTGAAAGGAAAGGTAATATCTTCTGGAGCAATAATTCTGTCTGACGGCCCATGTTAATATAAAATACGCCCATCCATATCCACTTGAAATGAAGTAACAGCTGGAGAATCCCATAATATTGATAATCTGCGTTGGGAAGCATCCAATGGAAGGACATTGCTTTATTCTGTGTATTCATCTCTGGGGCAGAAGAGTAGGCAAGCTAAGAGAAGGTAGCAAAAAATGAAGAGAAGGAGAAAAACAGAATAGGAGAAGGGTTGGTCTTAGAAGGAATTGGTTATTTAGATATTTTTTTGTTTGTGATTGCACCAAAACCCTCATTAGGTTGTGATTTCTAAAACTATACTGCCTTTCTTTGACTGAAACCATGTGGTCTGATACTCATGGGAATTTTTCCTTTTGTGACCTGTTAAATGGAAGCCTCCCAATATTAAAAAAAATAGTAAAATAGGTAATAAAAGTAAGTATTAAGACAAAATACAAGGTAATGGTAAAGGTTCCCTTCACACATATATGCTAGTTGTTCTGAACTCTAGGGGGCAATGCTCATCTCTGTTTCTAAGCCGAAGAGCCAGTGCTGTCTGAAGATATGTCCTAATCATGTGGCCGGCATGACTAAATGCCGAAGGCACACGAAATGCTGTTACCTTCCCACCCAATGTGGTTCCTATTTTTCTACTTGCATTTTTATGTGCTTTCAAATTTCTGGATTGGCAGAAGCTGGGACAAGTAACGGGAGCTCACTCTGTTACATGACACTAGGTATTTGAAGTGTCAAACTGCTGACCTTTCTGATTGACAAGCTCAGCATATTAGCCACTGAGCCACTGCATCCCTCAATGCAAAATATACTTGAATGGAAATACTGAATGTAATCTGAATTTCAGAAGTAAATATTTCCATATTTTGGCTTATTTCAGATACTTCCCTGACCGAGTTCAATTATTTGTTCATCCTTTTTTATTCTGCCTTAATTATAATTCAAATTAGTAGCCAAATCTACATTCTGGAACCAAACATCTTATGTTTGGTATTCAACAAGCATGGGAATTGTTATGGATTTCTTCCATTTTTCGTTATTCCCTGAACAAAAAGTACCTGTGCAATCTTGTAGGGACTCAGAATGGCTGCTATGTAGAAGAAATCATTTGAGTTAGGACCTCCAATGACTGCTACGAGATTGTTCTGGAAATCACATTTATAGTTTGGGATGAATCTGTCTGGTGTGGAGAGGATTTTCATCATTGCCTCATATGTCAGTTTTGGATTAAAATAGTTATTATAGATGTTGAAGCCAAGGGTGACATTGGTCAAGATCTGGTGATTTCCATTAATCTCCTTCACAGCAAATACCAGAGCCAAAACGTGTTGATAGGTCTGAGTTAATAATCTGCAATACAAGTGAACAATAATAAATACCTTCAGTGCATACATATGCTTACAAAGAGACCCAGTTGCAGTTTTAATAACTCTGAACTTGATCACAATCTGAATGAATAACAAATATATTGTAAATCTCTCCATATTTACTATCATTAATTTGAATGGTAACAGCTAAATATTAAAAAATAAATCAAGAATCTGCTTCTACAAGATTTGTCTTATAAATTTTCTCTGCAAATCCATGGTGGAATGAATGCTTGCCATTTTAAATTTTGGTTCATATGCAACATACTTCCCTCCACCCCAAAATAATGTAATGTGAAGACAGCTGTCCTTTCTCTGAAAATATCAGTATCTCCAAGAATGAGGTTCTATGGATGACAAAGTCTTCTAACTTCCTAAACTAAAAATGATTTTTTTTCAGAAATAGGAAGAAATGCTTACTTAGATTATAGATGTTTTGTTTTATCACCTTATTGACAGAAATATTGTCTGTCTGTCTGTCTGTCTGTCTGTCTGCCTGCCTGCCTGCCTGCCTGCCTACCTGCCTATCTATCTATCTATCTATCTATCTATCTATCTATCTATCTATCTATCTATCTATCTATCTATCTATCTATCTATCATCTATTCAAATAATTTAACAACTGGTTCTCTGCCCTAATGATTTCTTCCAACAACCAGTTCACCAAACTGCTCAGAAAGTTAACAACTGGTTCTCTCGAACTGGTGCAAACTGGCTGAATCCCACCACTGGTTTTGTACTTTTGGACTTTCAACATTCTTTTGATGTAGCTAGTAACAATGTAGAATTAGTTCACCTAGTTGCTTTTTTCTCTCTGGTTTTTGGAGGGTTGATAACATTTGGTATCTGCCTGTCTGCCTCTCTGCCTGCCTGCCTGCCTGCCTGCCTGCCAGCCGTCTGTCTGTCTGTCTGTCTAATCTATCTATCTATCTATCTATCTATCTATCTATCTATCTATCTATCTATCTATCATCTATCTATCATCTATCTATCTATCTATCTATCTATCTATCTATCTATCTATCTATCTATCATCTCTCTCTCTCTCTTCCATCCAAAATCCACCCCATCTCCCTCCCCAAAATAAACAAACTCTACAATCACCACTTCTATTATTAGCAGGATAGAGATAAAACAGATGTGTAAAGCATCCAACTTCTTACATAAAAAAAGCAGAGAGGTCTTCAAAAGGATGTCTTGTGAATGTGACATCCTCCGAAACTACAAAGCTGTGAGAAATTATACCACCAAGTATGGAATCTCCTGGTTCGTGGTATATATGAACAAATGGACTGGAGTCACCCAGGGTGCCTTCTGAAAAAGAAACTTTGCAAATGCTCCTAGGAAACACCCCTAACACCAATATTCCAACTATAAGATATCCAAATCTTCCTGCAGAAAATCCATTCACTTCGCCCATGACTGGTGAAATATTCTCCAATATGACAGTCAGGATTTAGCTGGAGAGTTAAACAAGCTGAGAATAAACCAGCTTTTCAGCTACAAGTCCTCCGTATTCAAAGTTTCAGAGACCAAAGGGAAGGTCTCCTTTATGTTTAAAGCGGTGTCCACATCCTGTTGTATTTTACAGGGAGTTGCCAAATGAAAAGGAGAAGTTAGTCAAGATTATAAGGACAGGGCAGATGATTACCTCACCAGAGTTCTTCCTGATTCAACAGTGAGGAAATATTTCTTCCCTCTGGTGTTGGACAGCCAATTTTCAGCTTATTCCCCTGGTGCAATTAGTCCATAGTACACAATAACTATTTCAAATGATACGAGGGGAAAATAGTGATCCCAACAGATGAATAACTGCTAAATATTTTTTTTTGTAAGTTTTGCATTGTTGAAACCAGTGCATGTTCATGAGATACTAAAAGTAAGCTTAGAAGTCTAAGATGACTCCTTTCCTAAGCACTCTCAATTGGATAAATTTTATACAAACTTCCAGAACATCTGGAGATGTTTCCTAATGTGTCATAAATGATTCAACCTGTATTGCATCATTATAGATCTTGAGATACTCATTGAACTCTACATAGATTTACAAATTTCATTTATTTTTATTTATTGTAGTATTGGTCTGTAACAGTGTGGTTCAGTGGTGGGTTTCACATTATGTTACCACCGGTTCACCACACGGAGACCTGCTCGCTTCACAGGTCTGAACTGGCTGAATACCACCAGACTAAAATCTTGGGAAAAAATGGATCACTGGTTGACTTCTCCAAATAAAATTTGCTTTCATTCAGCCAGAAAAGTCAAATTGTAGACTATATTTTTTTCTAGTGACTAGACACAAACACACAATATATCACAACCCCTGGCATGCCCAAATATGGGAGGAAGTTCACTGCTTCCATTCTCTGTCCATCGGCTCATCATAAGAGACCATCCAGACAGAAATCCAATATTTTTACTGTTGCCTTTGTTACATTCGTGTTGTATTTGTGCTGATAAATAAATAAAGGGAGACTAGTATAGATCTATTTCAAGCTATTTAGCTCTCATCACTTAGCCAATCCCAGTAAGGGTATGGCTAGCCGATGAGAGCTAAATAGCTTGAAATAGATCTATACTAGTCTCCCTTTATTTATTTATCAGCACAAATATAACAAATGTAACAAAATGGCAACAGTAAAAAATATTGGGTTTCTGCCTGGATGGTCTCTTGTGATGAGCCGAAGGACAGAGAATGGAAGTAGTGATCTTCCTCCCATATTTGGGCATACCAGGGGTTGTGACTTTATATATATATATATATATATATATATATATATATATATATATATATATATATATATATATATATATATATATATATATATATATATTTTTAACAACCGGTTCGCTGCCATAATGACCAGCTGGGTAGGCATAGCTCAGTGGTCATGTGACAATGTGGCCATGGCCAACTCACATCGATGGGCGCTTCACCTTAGCTGTTACAATGTAATAAGGGTTAACTGGAGAGGCAGTTTGTGTAAGCAGGGCAATAAAGGTGAGGCTAGAAACAACACCAGAATTTTTCCTTCCTGCCTTCCTTACAGGATTAGCCCTGTAAAGTGGGAAAAAATAAAATAAGATTTCTTCCACCAATCAGTTCGGAGAACTGCTTAGAAAGTTACGAACTGGTTCTCCCGAATAGGTGTGAATCAGTTGATCATATATCCCATCACTGATTGATATACATACATATACATATACATATACATATACATATACATATACATATACATATACATATACATATACATATACATATACATATACATATACATATACATATACATATACATACATACATGTGTGAGTGTGCGTGTGCACATGCGCACGTGCGTGTGCGTGTTGAATTTCAAAATTTTTAGGTGGGAGCATATGACTGAGTGGGTGTGGTCACCTTGACCTCACTCACACCCATGCCCACTCAGCCACATGACACCCCCACCCACCCACCCAGAGAGGGGATTCTAGGATCCCAGGATCATTGCAACATTGTTTTGTTAGGTACTAATTTACAGTTGGTGAAATGGATTGCCAAATTTACTGTAAAGTTCATGGAAATAAGGACAAAGTTGGTGCGGCAGAATGTGGTAGATTGTAGGAAAGCCCACTTGATGGGGTAGACGTAGGGGTGAAATTGTAATAAAATTTTAAGCATATTTAATTTGTATCTTAAATTATTGCATTCTATTTTGATTATATTTTAAGTTGTATTTTATTGCATTTACATTTTAAATTGTGGTTTATTTCAATCTCATTTTAAACTGTAGTTTTTGTCCCTGGAACGTAATATTTTGATATGGCCCAAGGGCTAATCAATAAAGATTGATTGATTGAATCCTAGAGATAATTCACTGTCATATCTGTTGACCCATAAACTCTATCATCTTGAAAAAGAATGGATCGCTATTAATGCTCTTTGGCTTTCATTCAGTCAGAAAAGACAAATTTTAGACTATATTTATTTTAAAGGGAGTCGTGTCACCAATAGTTTGAATGAGAAGGGGATGCAGAACCTCCCACTGAGATGAGACTCCAGAAGTCATAAGAGGAGAATTTCCACTAGAAGAACATTCCCCCAAACTTTACCTAAGGGTGGGAAATAAAAGAGCCAGTGAGTGAACCTAATAAGGGCATATACTATGTTAATTCTTTACACATGAATTATATATCCACAGAATGATGCACTGGAAGTAAATCAGTAAGAAGAAAATGCGATTTTAAAGAAATATCTGATGCAGAAGTCTTCAGGCAGTGTATGATGGCTGTAGCTTCCTTTGGAACAGCAAAGTAACTCCTGAAGAATGTTTTGTTTTCATAAAATTTGCATTAGCTCATGAATTGTGCATGAAGATAATCCCAAAAGCAGCCTCTTGAAGGTGACAAGTGATCTTTATTGGTTGACCCATAAAAAGCAGAGAAGGAAGGGGAGAGGGGGAAATGGGGAGGATGTAGGAGAGGCTGCAGTTGCTGATCTTAATGACAGAGATATTAAAATAGATGTGAAAAATAAATATTAAAAACAAGCTTAGAAGTCCAAGATGACTCCTTTCTTCAGCAGTCTTGATTGGATAAGTTTTATCCAGAATATCTGGAAACTGTTCTTATTGTGCTATAAATGATGCAACCTATATTGCTTCATTGCAGATATTGAGATATTCAGTGAACTTTGTAGGGCTTTACAAATCTCATTTATTTAGCCTTTCTAATATTGGTCTGCAGCAGTGTGGTTTCAATTCAATTCAGAACAGACCTGGAAGGGACCTTGAAGATCTTCTTGTCCAACCCACTTCTCAAGCAGGAGGCCATGTACCATTTCAGACAAGTGGTTGTCCAACCTCTTAAAAACTTCCATTGATGAAGGTTAGAAATTAAATAGGGCAGTGTAAAACAAAAAGGCAAATGGATCTGGCACTATTTCTGTTCAGCAGAAACAAAAAGAGAGACAGGAAATTCTAGAGAGGATTCATGGTTATATCTGTTGACTCATAAGGACCAAAATCTTGGAAAAGAATGGATCACTGTTAATATTGGTTGATAAAATTTGCTTTCATTCAGTCAGAAAAATCAATACACTATTTTGTTCAAGTGACTAGAGACATCAATAGGTTGAATGAGAAGGGGATGCAGAAACTCTTGCTGAGGTGAGACACTCCAATAGTCATAACAGAGGACGACCACCTAGAAGATTATTCCCACAAACTTTACCAAAAGGTGGGAAAATAAACCCAGCTAGTGAACCTAACAATAGCTTATAATTGGACAATGGGTCACCAACCTTTCAGACCTCAGGAACCACTAAATTCATAATTTTAAATCCCATGGACCATGCTCACCACATGACCACCGAGATGTCTTTGAACAGCGCTGGCTGTTTGATTTTGAAGAGGCAGATGAGCAATGCCCCATACAGTCAGGAATGACTAGCATATATGTGTGAGGTGAACCTTTACTTATGCCTTTAGCTAAGTATAGACCCTAAAGAATGAACTGTATGATTTCAGCCAGGATTACTTCCAATTTTGCTAATCATACCATAATAGCCACATTTTGCTTATTGAAACTGCTGTAGCTATCGTAACCCTATATCCACGTTCATAATCATCTACCACTGCACCAACTAATGAATTAGGTTCATTTGATTCAGAATGTTACATAAATACAATCATTACAAACTCTAGTACATAATAGTGCGATTTCTCCGCAGGTCGCCCATGAGGCCAATGATGAAGGAAGACTCGGACACAGGTCTTTCTCGGGGATGAGACGACCCGGAACAGAGTCCGGAGGCCTCTTTTATTGAGCATACACAAAGAAAGGGTGGAGTTACAAGGTCTATGTGGACCAATCATGGTTGTACAAGTCTATGGTATATGGTAACTCATTTACTACCATGTAGACCTCTGAACCTAGAGAATGCCCATAGTCAGCAAATAAATCTTTTACTAGCATGCAGACCTTTGACCCCTACTTAATACTACAGAGTCAGCAAGTGGTAACCTCTGCCCTACTTAGTGTTGAGAGTTAACAGGTTGTAACCTCTGACCTTATGGTATGGTTAATCATTACTGCTGTTGTATACGTATTCCAGCATACCTATGCATGCCTACACTTATGTTACAACATAATAGTTATATCTTTGAGTCAGTGGTGTGTTTCAAATTTTTTTGGAACCTATTCTGTAGGTATGGCCTGCTTTCCGGGTCTACTGGTGGAACCTCTTCTAACTGGTGCGGTAGATTTGAGGAACCAGTTCTACCGAATAGGTGCGAACTGGTAGGAACCCACCTCTGCTTTGGGTGATACTCTGGATCTATTTCAAGCACCATGAAAACCTGACCTTTAATGTACCTCTCAAAATTGATGCCTCAAGGGATTTATCTCATTGTGCTATTCCCATGTTGGACACAGACAAAAAGCAAGATTGCTTAAATAATTCTCTTTATGAGATGCTCCCTTTTATTCAGATGAGGCATCATGATGATAATGTAGCATTTTGGGGAAAAGACACAAGCCAGAAGCCCAGTGCTGGAAGCCAGGAGGGAGAAGATCTCCACAGCTACCATGTATTTGCCTTTGGTACTCATGTAGGCTGGGACAAACGACAACCAGACACTGCAAAAAACCAGCATGCTGAATGTGATGGATTTGGTTTCCTGGAATGTGTCTGGTAGCTTCCTAGCTTGGAAAGCTGCAATAAAACTGACTATAGCCAGGAAACCCATAAAAGACAAAACACTATAAAACATGACAACCGACCCTTCATTGCATTCCACAATGATCTCAGAAATGAAGGAGTGCTTATCCATGTCTGGGAAAGGGGGTGAGGTTGCTAGCCACACAGTACAAAGAAGAAATTGAATCAAGGTGCAGGAGAGAACAATGGAAAGGGCTAGACTTTTCCCAATCCAGGTCCTCATCCTTGATCCTGGCTTGGTGGCCATGAACGCAAGCACCACAGTGATGGTTTTGGCCAACATACAAGAAACAGCTACAGTGAAGATGATCCCAAAAGAAGTCTGTCGCATAAGACAAGTCACCTTCATGGGTCGACCGATGAAAAGTAGAGAGCAAAGGAAGGAGAGAAGAAGGGAGAAGAGGAGGGTATAGGAGAGGCTGCGGTTGTTGGCTTTGATGATTGGAGTGTTGTGATACTTCCTGAAGATTCCCAGCACCAATATTGTGATAAAAGAAAGCACAAGTGCCAAGGTTACTAAACTGGTCCCCAAAGGTTCTTCATAAGTTAAGTAGCTTATATCCTTCGGCATGCATAAATCCTGCTTGTTGTTTGGATATCGATCTTCTGGGCACTGGAAACAGTCATCTAGATCTGATAAATAAAACATACAGTTGCCATTAAATGTTTGAAAACTCCCTTGCGCATTGCAAAAACAGTTTTATGTCAACCTACGCCTCCTGTGGGTATAAGGCTTGCCATTGTTTGCTCTCCTGTATACGTTATTATTGTGGTCTGCCAGCTGCCAGCAGAACTGGTGGCATACTCGGATAGTCTGGAGGTTGGAGAGGAACATTGGCCTGTCCTGGAGTCTAGGGAAGGCTCTGATGGGTAATCAGTGTCAGAGGCAGATATGGGGCCAGGGCCATCCAATATTTATCAGCTGCCTTCAGAGTCGGAATTAAATAGGGCAGAAGAACAGCTGGAGCCAGATGCGTGTATGCGCAGAGCTGTCAGGAGAAGGGAACAACTAAGGAACAGGGGTCAACTCAGAAGTAAAGGCACAAGGTGAGGCCTAATGGCCCCACCCATAGGGAATAAATAAGAACAAAGGGGGAGTGGTGCTTGCAGGAGACAATTAATTCACTCATTATTGTGAAAATTTGCTTATTTGAGTTCGGTCTCACAGAGGCTCCTTGTTGGGTATTTCATTTTACAGCATTGCGACTGCTTGGCCTGGCAACTGTCCAAGGACTGATAAGGTCTGTTGTTGCAATTAAACCTTGAAAGTCTTATTGCTGGGACTTTTCTGGATGTGAATGTGAGGAATTCACATCAACCAAATGAAAAAATGGTTTATTTTGCGACAAGGAGTCTGTTTCGTGATTTTGTTAAGCCTGGGTCAGAACAGTTATAGGCTTAATTAATGCTCTTGCTAGATCTTATCTTTGAGGCTGATGTTAACCATGTTATTGTAATGTAGGTACTGATGAGTCAATACAAAATGCTTGCATCTACCTCTGTTTGTCTTTTGGCTGTATTGTTTAAAATATACAAAGTTAAATAAGGATATGTTTTTGAGCCCTCGCTATGTAGTATTTCAGATTAAACAATCTAAATGTGTTATGACTTTGTCTGATGGTATGATTTGTTCATGTAGATTTTCTTGACGAAGATGAATAAACTGTTCTTTTGTATCTCCTTTTTTTCAGTTCACACAGTGTGATGAGCTAGCAATGTTTTTAATAATTCATGTAGAATGCATGTAGAGAAGGAACAGCTTGTGTATAAGAGAAATGACATTAAACAACATTTTGGAGATGGATTTTTTTTTGCCTTTTTGAAAAATTAAAAAAATAAATAAAAAAGAATTTTAAGGAGAATCTTAAGTCAGTTGAACATACTTTGATATCCAAATGTTCAGACACAGCCAATGTCTTTCTCGGGATCTCTTACCTATATGATTTGTGATCTTTCCCTCTGGACATTGAGTGCAGTTATAGCAACAAAATGGTCGCCCTTCAATCTTGGTCTTGCGGTAACCTGGATTGCACTTTTCATTACAAAGTGAAACAGGACGTTCCTTTCCAGAAAAGGGAAAAAAAAGATGTTTCAACAGAGAGAATAAGACTTTTCAAATACTGGAGATATGGAAATATCTTCAATTGGCAGGTTGAACAATGGATTCAAGGCAGTGGTGGGTTTCAATTTTTTTTAGAACCTCTTCTCTAGGTGTGGCCTGCTTTGTGTTTGAGAGAGGGAGGAAGGAGGGGAAGGGAGAAGAAAAAGAAAGAAGGAAACTTATTTAGCAAAGGAGAAAAACAAATGCTGTCGCTTTAAATTGGAACTGAGCATGCCTGGCTGTGGAATTCTGGGAGTTGAAGTCCACAAGTCTAAAAAAATTGCTGCCTCAGCAGCCATAAACCTCACCGCACATCACTGATAGGATCATATGATTTTTTTTCTCCTATTCAATTATGTCTGGTTCACAATGGCTATTTGGACAAGTCCCTGCAGTTTTCTTGGGAAGAGTCCAAGAATTGGTTTTTCATTGCTTCCTTTCTAAGATTGAGAAAAGGTAACTGGTCAAAGCTCACCAAACTGGCTTTTTGTCTAAGATGGAACTGGAACTCATGGTTGCCATGTTTCCAACCTAAAGTCTTAACTACAACACTAGACGGGTCCATTTGTTTTATATCTTCAATGTGGTCATGTGGGAACATACTGAGTCTTAGGAAATTAATTTACTGTATTGTTGCATTTATTGGTCAGTATGCAAAATCTTTTTGAATCCAAAGAGTTTGCAAATGGGATTTTCCAGAGTTTGGTATCCTACAATGAATTAAATTTTATGGACCAAATTCTTTTGGTCCATAACTGGCAATGGGGCCACAAATTGCTGTTAACGGTTTCATTCCTTATCCAGGGAATATATTAACATTTATTGGATGAATGGATTATAATGGTACTAGAATATGAATATGCACCATAATTCTCAAGTGTTTCCATTACTAGGAACTAAGAAAGAAAGACCTTAAGAAAGGCTGAGTGCCAAAGAATTGAGGCCTTTGAACTATGGTGCTGGAGAAGACTTCTGCAAGTCCCTTGAACTGCAAGGCGATCAAACTGGTCAGTCCTAGAGGAGATCAACCCTGACTGCTCTTTAGAAGGCCAGATCCTGAAGATGAAACTCAAATTTTTTGGCCACCAAATGAGAAGGAAGGACTCAGTAGAGAAGAGCCTCATGCTGGGAATGATTGAGGGCAAAAGAAGAGGACGACAGAGAATGAGATGGCTGGATAGAGTCACTGAAGCAGTAGGCATGAGCTTAAATGGACTCCAGAGGATGGGTAGAGGACAGGAAGGCCTGGAGGAATGTTGTCCATGGGGTTACGATGGCTCACACACAACTTAGCAACTAGCAACAACAAATAAAGAAGCAGATGACAAACCATTCCTGTCTTTCTAAAGGACTCATTCTTTTCCACATAATTTGAGCACAAGGGTTACAAGCAAAAAACAAAACAAAAAACAATTCACATTTCTGAATATGTGCACCATTCACGTTAAAGTTTGAGCTGTATAACATTTTTGGGACAAAAGTGGGGAAAAAGTTGGGAAAGAAGTGCAACAGGAGTTAAAATAACATGGACTCTACCTGATTAAACCAGCTGGGCCAAACCACGTCATGTTCATAAATGATCAAATATTTGTCAGTGGTTACCCTTGGGTCTATCTTCCCAACTGTCTTCCTGAGAAAGGTCTGGTTTGAGGAAGTGATCCAGTTTATGATGTCAAATCCTGCCAGCAATTCACCATTCTGGTCAAAATAAATTTTTTCTCCAGCACTGTTATTAAAAGATATACTTTGTAGAAAGTGGTGGAGCTAAACATTAGTGAAAGAAGTGAAAATGTACGTATGTTCATACATACATACATACATACATACATACATACATACATACATACATACAGTCATACAGTCATACATACATACATGGTAATGTTAACTCAGTAAATAAAATATTCACTAATTCAATAATAAGACTTGTGAAATATTTACACCTACAGAAGCGAACAATACATCTGTGAAACAATATTTTTTTCTTATGCAAAGGAAAATGGCTTATATTGAAAAAAAATCAAGTTTATAAATGCATCATTAAGGAAGTCTAACTATTTATCAAACATAGAAAACTTATAAAAGACAACACAATAATAAATAATCTATTGAATATCTGGGTCAAACATAGAAAAAAATAAGCTTATGTTTACCCTTTCTACGTACATCTTGCCTTGTTATTGAATGCCTCTTTTTAAGAAGACTTTTATGATGATAACAAGACATCCCTTGGATGTTTCTTCCCCTTTCCTTTCCTCTGTGTCCTACTATTTGCTTTTTTTTACTTTTGGGTTTTATAAAGGTAAAGTTTCCCCTCACACATATGTGCTAGTCATTCCCGACTCTATGGGGCAGTGCTCATCTCTGTTTCAAAGCCGAAGAGCCAGCTCTATCCAAAGACGTCTCTGAGGACATGTGGCCAGAAAGACTAAATGCCAAAGGCGCATGGAATGATGTTACTTTCCCACCAAAGGTGGTTCCTGTTTTTCTACTTGTATTTTTACGTGCTTTTGCCCTGCTAGGTTGGGAGAAGCTGGGACAAGTAACAGGAGCTCACTCCGATATGCGACGCTAGGGATTCAAAAAGCCAACCATTCTGATTGACAGAATGGCAGTCTTAGCCACTGAACTACCATGTCCCATTTTGGGTTTTATACTATAAACTAATAAAAAAAGAGAAAAAAATCCCATGGAAAAATAATAATTTGGAGGAACCTATTGTTAATAAGACAAATATAGAAGGTCTTGGGCTTCCTATTTCATAATAATCTAGTATACTTACTTGGTTTCAATGCTTTAAAAATAGGAAAAATAGCACAAAAAGAACAGGAGAAACAAGAAAATACTGAAAGACTTTGATTTCTGAATGATAAAACCTTGTATCACACCATTTTAATTATTTGCTCCATCCAATTAAGAACTTGTTGTGCTAATATTAATCAAAATCTGAGAAGGTCAAATGCTATAAGATAAAATGTATATTGGATTTGATTATGGTAGCAGTAATTGGAATTTCAAGGAATAAGTTTTATTGTGAATGTTTTCTCTCTGTCTCTTTTTCTGTCTCTCTCTTTCTCTCTCTCTTCTCTCTCTCACTCTCATTCTCTCATTCTCACTCTTTCTCTGCATATGTGTATGGATGTGTGTGTGCACCTGCACCTTTGAATCCATATTGACTCCTACTGAGTACCTGGACAAATTCCTGGAATTAAATATTCTACATAGAGAAAATTGGTAGAACAGTTTTGATGGTTAAAAGAAAATATTTTCCAGAAAAAACCTTGAAAATATGATGAGCAACACACACACACACACACACACACACACAGAGAGAGAGAGAGAGAGAGAGAGAGAGGAGAGAGAGAGAGAGAGAGAGAGAGAGAGAGGGTTTTGAGAAGTAATTCATACAGGTAGAAACAAATGTTGAAAGTTAAATTCCTATTTTAAGTTGTAATAGTTTATAATTTTTTTATTCAACCATATATCCCTTCAAATTATAACCTAATTTGCTTTGTATATGTTAATTGCTGCAAAGATGTTATAAATGTCTTATGGGAAAGCATATTGGATTTCTTCCTTAGACAAATGACCAAGTTATTTATGAGAGTAACTTTCAATATCTAGAATTACCATATTTTTCACTCCATAAGATGCTCCTTATCATAAGACGCACCTAGGTTTAGAGAAGGAAAATAAGAAAGAAAATCTGCCTCCGCCTCCCAGTGTCCATCTGGTATTCATCTGGCTAGCATCCTTGCAGCAAACGGCAAACAGCCTGGTCAGCTTCAGCACATTATTGCAGCACCAGCATGTGGCTCATCAGGGCTCTGCTCCATTGCACCCACCACTGGCCAGCTGAGTGACATCTGGATCTGGGCCTCTCATAGTCATGCCGATCAGTGGGCTGGCTGACTGGAAATGCCGCCATTGCTGCCTCCTCCATATTTGCTGCCTCCATTGGGGAATGCTGGAGTTTTCACCGCAGAGCAGCTGATCAGTGGTTGGATCGGCCTCCTGGAATATTGCTGATCAGCTGTTCCAGGTGGTGGGGATTGCTGCCGCTGTTTGCTGCTGCTGCCTGTAACCCATATTCACTCCATAAGAATGCACAGACAATTCCACCCACTTTTTGCGGGGGGGGGGCATCTTATGGAGTGAAAAATATGGTACCTCATTTCTGAAAAAATAATTCAGTTTGTAGAATTCCGATCAAATAAAGACTATTGGGTTATTGTTTTAATACACAATTTAATATATAATTTCATTGGACATAAATAGTGAAAATTACTAGAGGTCACTACATATATGAGCAGCTCAAAAATGAAAAGGCTGATACATATCCTATGTTACTGCTTCAATATACCTAGCAAAATGTCCTAATTATTCTCCTTACCCTCCATGACTGTTGACTAAGGAAATTCTCTCTCATCCTTGTTCTTTGTTGGCCTTGGAAAGAATACATGGCATTCAAAGCATGTGCAATCGCGTAGACAGCATTATAGATACTGTAGCTGTGGGCAGTCATGCTGGTTTCAAACACAGATACAGGGAGAGTCTCTAGTTTCTCCTCCCCAGTGCAGACATTGTCATCCTCTTCATCTGTGATGGAAGCTTGGAGGAAACAGTTAAACATCTGTTGCCAAAACTGATTTAGAAATCCATTTTCTTTATCTAAAACTGGGCTCCTCATCTGAACAAATTTCTGGAAAGCCAACACTTGTTTTGAGTGTATCGCAAGTGTCATAGAACCATGAATGAAATTAAGATCCCAATATCTTTGGAAAGGAACGGATGAGAAGTCTACCTCCGTTGTCATGAACCAAACCTTGGGGTTATATGGCATATCATTGTATTCTGAAATTCTGAGCAAAGCCCTTAAATTTAGCACACTCTGAAATCCCCCCAGAAACATCACTATTTTAGTGGTGCTCTTCAGAACAACACTTAAAAGATTGTATGATGTATGCATTGTCTTCTCATCCTGACTGAGAAATCCACCTGGTATTTTTTCTATAAATTCAAAACAGACCCCACTTCTGGAAAACATGGGAATAACATTCCTCAGCAAGTTCTCAGCTATGTTGCCGATGTTAAGGTACAACACCCCAATCCAGGTCCAGCCAAAGTGTAAAAAGAGTTGGAGAAGTCCATGATATTGATGATCGGCCTTTGGGAGCATCCAATAAAAGAAATGACTTTGAGTGATGCTACTGCTCTCTGGGACAGAACTATATGCCACCTAAAACAAACAAAGTGATGAAAGATGCCCATCACAGAGTAAATTGTGGGTCTTTGGTGTATTTTAATATCATTGCATTAAATAATACTTATTAATATGCTATATAATATTAACTGAAATTAATTTAATTTAATGGTTTAATATAATCAGTTAATTTGGTTTTTTAATGATGATCATGTAGAGTCCAGCAGCGTTGAACTCCTGATTATCTGTCAAGAATGAAACTTTGGCAGCTATGTGCCTTGTTGTTTCTATTTGCCGGTAGAGAAAGGTAGGGAAGTGTTGGTTACAAATGAGTTAGCTAGGGAAACAAAACGTGTACGGTTCCACTGAAGCTTGTGAGAGTCTGGAAACTTTTCAAGGACATCTTAGCAGGTGTGCAATTGAGGCAGATGGTTCCCATAACAAAGGGAAACAGTTTACTTGGTTTATGTGGAGGCCTGGGGGTTTGGCTTGGAAAATCATTGTTTAATACTATGAACTGGGACCTGGGGATCTCAGAGTTAGTTTTACCTTGACATTACTAAGCCACGTACTCAATATACAGTAAGGTTTTGAGAAATGCAATGGTCTAGGAATTTTTGGGGGGATACTGAAGCTGGATGTTGACAATCAGAGCTCAGATGAGGTGGGTGGGACACATCATCTGAATGGAAGGCCACCACATGCCTTGCCAGTTGCTCTAGAGTGTATGGGAGTTTGGGAAGACTTCAAGATTGTACTTGCAAGTGCTATAAAGATGTCGCAAAAGAACCCCATACCAATGTGGTGTCCAACCAAGGAAAGTAGAAGCTGCAGTTTCTGATATAATCTGTCAGTGAGACATGTGCTAGAAAGCCTCCACTAGCTTTGAAAACAGAGGACACTAAAAACTGGTTGAAAACCATGAGTGGGACATAGAATAACACTCACAGTTAATATAACAATGACTTCTGTGTCTACATTCTGTAGACTCTGCACCTCCAAATTGGAACTGTGGTGTCACCTCTGTGTCCAGAGTTAAGCCACACAATACCATTGTCTTCTTTGCCAGCTATACTTGCTATGTTTAGATGCTCTTTTTGGAGTTCAGCTCAGATGATCCAAGCTACTTTTGTTTTTTCACTGTCTACAAAAGAAAATTCAATGAAATGTATTGCTCTCCATGAAATGTTAGTACACTAAAATATCGTTAACCCACCCCAATCCTCAATATATGTTAAACAAGGGACTTACCTGCACAAACTTGTAAGCTGTCATAATGGTAGCCATATCAAGAAATTCAATAGAACTTGGTCCTCCTATGACTGCTATCAGATTATTCTGAATGTGACACTTATAATTAGGGATGAATCTGTTTGGCGTAGAGAGGAGTTCCATAGCAGCAATACATGTATATCTCGGAAGAAAATAGTTATTGTAAATGTTGAAGCCTAGTGTGATATTGGTTAAGATCTGGGGATTTTTATTAATCTCCTTTACAGCAAAAACCACAGCCAAGATGTGTTGGTAGCTCTGTGACAATAATCTACAATGAAATTTTAAAAAAATAGTTAAGTATTCTCTGTATAATTAGTTCTGAAAGAAAGTTTTCTTCTTTCCTATGTTCCAGCACTGGAAGAATGATGTAATTTATTATCAATATTTCTTATCTGTTATTGAACAGACAAGATACAATCAAGATCAAGTGAAGTACTAATACCACTCTATAAAGCCCTAGTAAGACCACACCTAGAGTACTGCATGGTCACCACACTATAAAAAAGATGTTGAGACTCTAGAAAAAGGACAGAGAAGAGCAGCCAGGATGATTAGGGGACTGGAGACTAAAACATACGAAGAACGGTTGCAGAAACTGGGCATGGCTAGTCCAGTGAAGAGAAAGACCAGGGGAGATATGATAGCAGTCTTCCAATATTTGAGGGGATGCCATGGAGTGGAGGGGGTGAAGCTATTTTCTGAAGCACCTGAAGGCCAGACAATGAATAATGGATGAAAACTGACCAAGGAGATTCAACCTAGAAATAAGGAGGAACTTTCTGACAGTGAGAACAATCAACCAATGGAACAGCTTGCCTTCGGAAGTTGTGGGGGCTGCATCACTTGATACTTTCAAGAAGAGATTGGACTGCCATTTGTCAGAAATGGTGTATGGTCTACTGCTTGAGTGGGAGGTTGGTCCCTTCCAATTCTGTTAATCTGTTAAGAGCTACTATTAAAATGATTTATACTGGAAGACGTACTAACACCATCAGTCTACACTGAACCGAAAGAGGTACTTTTCTGAAGAAAAAAAAAAACAGATGTTATAGTACATAATTTTTTAAAAAAATACTTGGTTCTTCACATGTGACCAGAATCGTACACTGTAGAAGGTCTTTCCCAGAAAATAAAAAGGAAGAGTAAGAAGATGTAGGAGGAAGCTTTAAAATATCTAGTTTCTCACATGTGTTCTACCAAACCATCTTTACTGGGATGACATCTGAATGACATCATTTCAGATATAACGAAGGTCTGAGAAATGACGCAGCCGACAATGAAGTCCCCAGCTTGATAATATTTATGAGGAACTGATGCAGGCTCAGTGCTCATGCATTTTGCTACTGGAACTTTGCCAACGCTCTTAGGGAGGAAGAATAATACAAGGAAACTGAGAATTACAACTACATAGAAAATCATTTGTGAAAAGAATGACTTCCCCGGATCCCACATTATTGTTAGCACACCCTTGATCTGCAGAGCAAAGCGATGGATGGAAAGCCAGGTAAATGTAGATTAAAGCCTCAGTGCCCAGTCTAGGATATTATTCTGTCTCTATAGTCCGTCTATTTCTGAAGGCCAGATGAGATGTTTAAAGCCTCTGTCAGTAATAATAACGGTCCTGGGAATTTCCCAGTTTGTTGAAGAAGTTCATAATTATAGAGAAGATAATGAATGACTCAAGAGTTATAGAGCCATTTCTGTTTCGTTCTTTTTTTTTTTTTTTTTTGCAAAACTAGTTTATTTTATAGCAAAAACTCCAGTGTCCCCAAGAGATGATTCCTAGTCATACCGAACTTTGACCAGTGAAGGACATACAGACAATGTCATTTCTATTATACCATGAAAACAAAACTGGATATAAACTGAGTGAGAGTCTTTGACTTCAAAATCCATCTCAAGAGAGTATAAAAAAGAAAAAGAACATACACAATTCCCTTCATGATGCCACAACAACAAAGAGGATGTAGAGAAATGCATGCTTTGATGAGATTGGTTTTTTTTTGGGGGGGGGGGTTACATACTGTATATTTATTGAGTTTTATCAAACAAAAATAAAATACAAAGCAAAACAACAGCAACCCAGGAAAGCATATATCCAACACTAGCAACAACAAAAACAACAAAGAAAAAATAATAATGACCCAAATATCTAACATTGAACATAAAAAAATCCAACCCAGATGGATGCTGAAAATAAAATACAAGCACCTGATGAATTCTCCTCCCCTTACATAACGGGTTTACACATAGTTATAAACATTCTCTTCCTTATTTAACAAGAAAACTATATTATATAAACAAATATTCCAGATGAAGAGATCTCTATCTAATAATCAAATTAACTCCCTCCCCCCTCTCTCCCCCCCTCTCTTTCTCAAATATCTATATATATAAGCACCAAGTACCGCTCATTCAGTGGTGGCTTCCGGATCCCGGTCCAACTGGTATGATTGGTACTGGCCTAGCGGCATCCACATGGATGCATGCAGCATGCGCACACATGCATAGTGTGTGCATGTATCTTAGAGCCTCCATGATGCTCCAGCTGCTCAGCAGAGTGTCGCACAGATGCTGTATGTGCTGTGTATGTGCGCGGAAGCTCCGAAGACATAAAAGACCGGCAAGGAGCTCGGGCGGGCAGGTGGGCCCTCTGGAGCACCATACCAGAATAGTATCTGGTGCTCTGGGCAGGCTTTAGTATGCCCATACTGGGGCGTACCACCTGCAACCCACCATTGTACTCATTCATCACAAAATCTCCAGAACCGTAAAGCCTACAAACTTGAAATTTGGCACGTATGTTCCTCTTGGCTTCTAGGTGCTTGCTAAAAAAGGATTTTTCTAAATGACCAGCAGATCATTAGTATTTCTTATATAGTAATTAACACACTATGATGCTAAGGAGTTCTACTCCCCTTCCCCACCTGAAAAGAACTCTGTTCCAACTGCCAGTTGCCTCACATTCTGTTACCTCACTTCAAACTGGCAGACATTCCACTCCTTCACTCAGGAGCAGTCTGTAGCTCCTTACAGTGCTAAATGTTGGTACCTCACCAAAATGTCTATCCATGGAACGTCTTCCAGATTCAAAGTGACAGGAGCGATATTCCCTTATGTGTTTCAATCACCGACCACCACTAAACTAACAGATTGAACTGGAGTGAACCAGATTCTTCTTGCATTGCCTGATCACATAGTTTCATCGTGAAGCACGGGTATCCAACTAGTGTATGTATACATGGTGAACAGGTTAGTTAAAACATTACACTAATCTTGAAATCTTTCTGTTAACCATCTGTTATTTAACTTGTATTTTAACTCTATTTAACTTGTAGAATTCCACACATGATTTCCTGTCTGTCATAAAACTTTCTAGTCCATCGTCTCTTACATTTCCAACACATATTAGAAGTCCCACTATAGAGTTTTGCTAATCTAACTTGAGTCAAATACCAAGGATACATCATTTTATAAAAATGTTCTTTCAAAGTACATTTTTAAGCAACTAGTCCATACATTCTCCCATTTATCTAGCGTTAGTAGAATTTAAAGGCTGGGTGCCATTGTTTTTCCACCAGTGGATATTTACTTTTGGACATGATTTAATTCATTCTTTTGTTAATTGCTCCCCTTAATTAAGATCTGGTCTAGTTATAATGATGTAACATTTGGGGAAAAAAGATAAAAGCCAGGAGCCCAGCACTAGATGCCAAGATGGCAAAGATCTCCACAGCTTTTCCATTGGTGCTTATGTAGGCAAGCGCAAAAGACTTTGCAAAACACCAGCATGCTGAAAGTAATTGATTTGGTAACTTCTTAGCTAAGAAAGCTGCAATAAAATTGACTATAGCCAGGAAACCCATAAAGCCTAAAACAGAATAAAACTTTGTAACAGATCCTTCATTACATTCTATAATTTTTTTCCCTACTAATAGACCACATATCAAAATCTGGGAAGAGGGAAGAAATTCCAAGCCATATAATACAAAAGGTACTTTGAATAAGAGAACAGAAAAGAACAATGAAAAGGAACAGTCTTTTCCCAATCCATGCCCTCATCCTTGATCCTGGTTTCGTGGCCATGAAAGCAAGAGCCTCAATGATGGCTTTGGCCAACATGCAAGAAACAGCCACTGAGAAGATGACTCCAAAAGCAGTCTGCCAAAGGAGACAGGTCATCATCATGGGTTGACCAATGAAAAGCAGAGAACAAAGAAAGGAGAAGAGAAGGGAAATGAGGAGGGCATAGGAGAGGCTGCGGTTGTTGGCTTTAATGATGGGAGTGTTGTGGTACTTCAAGAAGATTCCTAGCACCAGTATTGTGATGAAAGAAAGCACAAGAGCTGATGTGACTAATCTGGTCCTCATACTTCTTTGAAGGATAGGTAAATCACATGCTTTGGCATGCATAAATCCTGATCATTATTTGCATACTGATGTTCTGGGCATTGGAAGCAATCACCCATATCTGAAAAAGCAAATGTTTATATTGAAGTCAAAACATACCAGAAAGCTTGGAATTATTTTTGTAGATCATGGTACCTGTTGTGGCCCAGCAGGAGCTGTTGGAGCTGCCACTAGACTCTGACAGCGAGGGGCCCTATGAGTTGGCTCTGGAGGATGTGGAGGACTCTGGACAGGGTTCCGACTCTGTGCAGGGCACAGAGACAGGTTGGCCACCAGGTGGGGCCTGAGCCTTGGATCAATGGGGAGGAGACAAGGGAGTGTGATCCTGACATCAGCAGTGAGTTGTTCCTGGATGCCTGGCACCGAAGAGGTAATAGGCATCAGGAACAGTTGCGCAAGTACAGAAGGTAATTGCACTCAGCTGGTGGTAATTAGGCTCCTCTCCAGACTATAAAAGGACTGCTTGTGCACACGCCCCTTTTGCAGAAGTCAACACAGGAACTAATGATTGGAGAACATTATTGTGAGCTTGGCAGGCTGGATTGCTGCCATGGCTTATCTGTGTTGGATTGCTGCCCAAGCTTGTCTGTGCCAGTTTGCTGCCAAGGACCTGTCTGTCTGTTAATTAAATGCCGTAACTTATCTTTGGCTCGGAGTGTGTTGGTGTGGGAGGAGGGGGGGTCAGAACAGTACCATTATTAATATAAACAATGTGAGTAACTGTTATGATTGAACTTCAATGAAACTAGTTGTTCTTGGCCTAGGTTCCATACTAAAGTTCACTTTGTTGTCAAATATTGCTATGAAAGCCTTTTATTTTGTATTGTATACCAGTATACTTCTGTTAAATTACAGCTGTATACCTCCCTCCATCCCTTCCTTCCTTCCTGATATAGATCTTAATAATTTCTCTGGACAATATTAGCATTTTCCTAATTATTGAACTATTGAAATATGTGACACAGTGGTTAGACTGCAGTACTGCAGGCTACTTCAGCTGACTACTAGCTGCAATTTGGCAGTTCAAATCTCAACAGACTCAAGGTTGATTCAGCCTTCCATCCTTCTGAGGTGGGTAAAATGAGGACTCAGATTGTTGTGGGTAATATGCTGACTCTGTAGACTGCTTAGAGAGGGCTTTAAAGCGTTATGAAGTGGTATATAAGTCTAAGTGTTATTGCTATTGTTATGTGATATGTGTGTGTGTGCGTGTGTGTGTGTGTGCGCGCGCGCATGTCTTTTGGAATATACACTTCTTGTTCAATTAGTTTTTCAGTGGAAATGAAATTTCTAAGAATCAATGAGATATTCCAGTTGAATCTGTCTGATTTGTAGAAAATATAGAACCTGGAAATTATATGGAGGCATCTCATTTTGGAGACGATTCATAGATTAAGTTAACATCCCACTTTCTCCCTTTGGGTATATGGCTCCCTTCTTTCCATTTTTGTCAATTTCAAAGCAAATTTCTTATGTATTGTTTTAATGTTTCATATTGTTTCTATTGATTATAAGCTATCTAGATCACTTTGAGATGAAATGCCTGGCACATAACATAGATAGATGATAGATAGATAGATAGATAGATAGATAGATAGATAGATAGATAATGGATGGATGGATGGATGGATGGATGGATGGATAGACAGATTTGCATTTCTTAATAGAAGGTTTTGTGTGGTGGGAGGGGTTTAGTCCAATGCATTTGTGTGTAAAAATGTTTAGGTCAGAATAAGATATTAACAGTAAGAGGAGGAGGAAATTTTCTCCAGATACCCTTACCATTTAAACAGTGAATGTACAATACTTAACTGCATGTTCATAGCACTTAGATTTAAGTATCAATTCATAGTGCTTTACAGCCATCTCTAAGTGGAATCAGCATATTGCCCCCAACAATCTGGTTTGCCATTTTAGCAACCTCAGAAGGATGGAAGTCTGAGACAACTTGAGATCTTCAGGATCAAACTCCTGTCTGTGGACAGAGTTAGCCTGCAATACTGCACACTAGCCCCTGTGCTGAGTACCAAAACACAACTAATGGAAACCTGGCACTCAGAGAAATCAACCATCAAAAGGCACATGTGTGTAGGGGGCTCATCTCCATTTCTTAGCTGAGGGAGCCAGCATTGTCTGAAGACATCTTCCATGTTACATGGTTATGTGGCCATCATAACTATATTACTGAAGAGGTACCCATTTATTTACTCGTATTTTTATGCTTTCAAACTACTTGATGGGCAGGAGCTGGGGCAAGCAACAGGAGCTCATATAGTTGCATAATGCTCAGGTCTCAATCCTGACAAGCTGAGCTTCTTTACTCATGTGTGTTTTTGTGTGTATGAATTTCTTACGTCTTCTACTGCACAAGTGCCTTTGAGTCAGTCTTGATTCCCGGGAACTCTATGGACAAGTCAATAAACATTTGTAGACAAAGGTTTTTTTTGAAGTGGCTTTCTTTTATCTCCTTTCCTTGGTTGAAAAAGAACAGCTTCTCTAAAGTCACCCAGTGAGCCTTCTACTTAGGGCAGGACTACAATTCACAATCTCCCAGTTTTTCCCCCAGTGCTTTTAACCACCACATTAAATTGGCCTTCCATCCTCACTTTAAAAGTGGCTCAGTGGTTAAGACACTTAGCTTGTCAATCAGACTGTCAGCAGTTCAGTGGTTTGAATGCCTAGTATTGCATAACAGAGTAAGCTCCTGTTACTTTCCCAGCTTCTGACAATCTAGTAGGTCGAAAGCACATAAAAATGCAAGTAGGAAAATAGGAACCACAATTGGTGTGAAGGTAATAGTGTTACCTTCGGCATTTAGTCATGCTGGCCACATGACCACAGAGGTGTGTTCAGACAGCGCTGGCTCTTCGGCTTTGAAACGGAGATGAGCACTGCCCCCTAGAGTCGGGAATGACTAGCACATATGTGTGAGGGGAACCTTTACTTTACCTTACCTCACTTTAAAGCACTATACCTAACAATTTGCAGTATTTTATTAGAACTTGAAGAAAACTAATTTTGCATGAAATTAGTTATATTATATTACATTTCATTTTGTATTTGGAGCTGAAAGAATAGGAACATCTGCAAATATATTTTTTACAATCATTGTGTTTTATTACAAGGTTTCTATGAAGTTTACATCCCAGTGAAGAACTTGTAAAAATGTTTCTTCCAATCCATCTATGATTAATTCTAATCCGATAGCGTTTGTGCAAATGGAACATGTTATTGTGACTAAGCCCAGTTTCTTAAAAAATGAAATAAAATTATAGCCTCTTTTGTGTAGAGAAGTAATAATTTGTTTATTTTTTTCGCCTCATCAGATGTTCCCTGCTATTTAACTCAGGCCTTAAGACAATTACATAGCATTTGGGAGAAAAGATACAAATCAATAAACCAGCACCAGAGGCCAAAATGGAGAAGATCTCCACAGCCACCATGTATTTTCCTTTGGTGCATAAGTAGGTTGGAACAAAGGACAACCAAACAGCACAAAATAACAACATGCTGAAAGTGATAAACTTGGCTTCATTAAAACTATCAGGCAACTTTCTGGCCAGGAAAGCAAGAGTAAAACAGATAACAGCCAAGATACCCATAAAAGCCAATACACAATAAAACATGATAGTAGAACCTTCATTACATTCCAGAACAATTTTTTCAGTTACTGACTGAGTATCCAAATCTGGGAATGGAGGTGAGGTTGCCAACCACACCGTACAAATAGAGGCTTGAATAAAAGAGCTAGAAAGAACAATATAGGTTGCTAGTCTTTTCTCCACCCATTTCCTCATTTGGGATCCTGGCTTGGTGGCCATGAAGGACAGAACCACAATGATGGTCTTGGCTAACACACAAGAAACCGCCACTGTAAAGATGATGCCAAAAGCTGTTTGGTGGAAGAGGCAGGGTATCTTCTCAGGCCGTCCAATGAAGAGCAAGGTACAAAGGAAGCAGAGGAAAAGAGACATGAGGAGAGTATAGGTAAGGTTTCGGTTGTTGGCCTTCACAATGGGAGTATCCTGGTGCTTGAGGAAGATTTTAAGTACCACAGCTGTAACAAAAGAGAAGGAAAGAGCAAATATGGCCAAACTGATCCCTAAAGATTCTTCATAAGACAAGAAGCTTATATCTTTTGGAAGACATGCATCTTGGTCATAGTTTGGATATTTATCCTCTGGACACTGGACACAATCATCCATATCTGAAAAAGAAAGCATTAGCAAAAAAAAAATCTGGAATGATTTAGAAATGTAGATAGATTTCTATCTTTGTAGTCCACATCCTTGGCCCAAGCCAAAGAAGCCATCTTGGTATCCTTCAAACAAACATGGCTACTTGAGAAATTCTGGGAGTTGAAGTTCACAAGCCATAAAATGGCCAAAGTTTGAAGAACTCTTGTCTTGTTTAACTGTTTCCTAAAAATTGCTACTATTTTTTTTATTCCCTCCCTTTTCATTTGGTATAATCTTTGTACAATTGCCTCCTCACACTGTTTTATTTCTCTCTCTCTCCCCCCCCTTTTTAACCAGTCTTATAAATTCCTCTCTTCACATTATTCTCTGCCTTCTGTATCTCTCTGCCCATCTTCCACTCCCTATCAGGACCACTAGATAGTAAAAATATCTAACATCAAACTGGGAGTGGGACAAGGGGAAAAAACTTGGGAGTCCTCCTGGATCCACAGCTGTCATTTGACCACCACCTAACGGCTGTGACCAGGGGGGCATTCGCCCAGGTTCGCCTGGTGCGCCAGTTGCGACCCTACCTGAATCGGGAGGCTCTCACAACAGTCACTCGGGCCCTTGTGATCTCTAGGCTGGAATACTGCAATGTGCTCTACATGGGGCTGCCCTTGAAGAGCATCCGGCGGCTTCAGCTAGTTCAGAACGCAGCCGCGCGAGTGATTGCGGGTGCACCTCGATTCACCCGCATAACACCCATCCTCCGCGAGCTGCGCTGGCTGCCTGTCGATCTCCGGATGCGCTTCAAGGTGCTATTAATCACCCATAAAGCCCTACATGGCAGTGGATCTGGATACTTGAGAGACCGCCTTCTGCCAATTACCTCCCTGCGACCAATAAGATCCCATAGACTAGGCCTCCTCCGTATTCCATCGGCCAGCCAGTGTCGGCTGGCAACCACAAGGAGGAGGGCCTTCTCAGCAGTAGCCCCGGCCCTTTGGAACGAGCTCCCCGTGGAGATTCGTACCCTCTCCACCGTACAAGCCTTCCGCATAGCCTTGAAGAACTGGCTCGCCCGTCAGGCCTGGGGATAAGGATAGTTACCCCTCCCGAATGATGAATGTATGTTGCCTACCATTTTATTACATGTCTTCTATCTTGATGTTTGTGTTCCCCCCTTCCCAGTTTTATGTGAGCCGCCCTGAGTCCCCTCAGGGAAAAGCGCGGCCTACAAATTCTAATAAAACTCAAACTCAAACTCAAAAAGCATTTTGTATAGATCTAATCCATTGAACACTGGAATCTCTTCCTTCAGATGGAGTGAAAACTGTCCTTTGCATTTTCTTAATCAAGACAATGAAGATTTAACAATTAAACATTTTTCTTGTTTATGCATTTATTTCTGTTCTGGAATTAAAGAAAACAAAACTTGTATTCTTGAAAAAAAGGTAGATAGATTTCTACTAAAATTTGGTAGATTATGCACACCTTCAATAGACTTTGGGAGAGAAAATCACCCCTGTATTTTGAATGATTTTTTGGGATTGAAGGTCACAACCAGAATCTCTTTATAGTATATCTTACCTGTCTGGTTTGAAATTTTCCCTTCAGGGCATGGAAAGCAATTGTAGCAACAGTTTGGCTTCCCTTCTATCTTTGTCTTACTGGTGCCTCCATGACATTTGTCATTACAGAGAGAAAGGGGCCATGTCTGTCCCAAAATGAAAAGGGTAAGCGATTTACAATTATGAAATGAGCTAAAAAAAAAAAATAGCACAGTAGTACCCTTTTTTACGCCCCTCAGATAGGGTCCGCAACTTGGGAGTCCTCCTGGACCCACAGCTGACTTTTGAACACCATCTGTCAGCTGTGACCAAGGGGGCATTTGCCCAGGTTCGCCTGGTGCACCAGTTGCGCCCCTACCTGAACCGGGAGGCTCTCACAACAGTCACTCGTGCCCTTGTGACCTCTAGGCTGGAGTACTGCAATGTGCTCTACATGGGGCTGCCCTTGAAGAGTATTCGGTGACTTCAGCTAGTCCAGAATGCGGCCGCGCGAGCGATTGTGGGTGCACCGCGCTTCACCCACATAACACCTATCCTCCACGAGCTGCACTGGCTTCCGGTCGATCTCCGGGTACGCTTCAAGGTGCTACTTACCACCTTCAAAGCCCTTCATGGTAGTGGATCTGGGTACTTGAGAGACCGCCTACTGCCAATTACCTCCATCCGACCAATTAGATCCCATAGATTAGGCCTCCTCCGAGTCCCATCTGCCGGTCAATGTCGACTGGCAACTACGCGGAGGAGAGCCTTCTTGGTGGCAGCTCCGACCCTATGGAACGATCTCCCTGTGGAGATTCGTACCCTCACCACCCTCCAGACCTTCCGCACAGCCCTTAAAAACTGGCTATCCCGTCAGGCCTGGGATTAAAGACTGTAACCCACCCGAATAGTATGAATGTTGTGCTTTTAATGATGTATTGTCTTATGTGTCAATTGTTTGTTTCCCTCCTTTTTCGAGTTGTAAGCCGCCCTGAGTCCCCCCCAGGGAAAAGGGCGGCATATAAATAAATTACTCTAATTTCTCTCTCTAATTTTTCAAGAGCATTTGGGGACAGATACATAGTAATTACACTGTTTTTACAAATGTGATCTTAGCTGTAGCAACTATGCCCACCATCTCAAGTTACTTCTTGATTTTTCCATATTATATTTTTAATAGTTATTAGAGCTGTTTTTCCTCTATACGATAGGTAGAGAAAACAAGTTACAGGTAGTCCATGATTTATGGCCACAATTGAATCCAGACTTTTGGTTGTAAATCTTTGTGGTCATTAAGCAGGTCACCATGTAGCCAGTCTTGATGCCATTACCATTTTTGTAATGATCATAAAGAAATTCACCATGATTGTTAAGCGAATCATGTGATCATTAAACAAATCACAGGGTTGTTAATGAACACGGAGTACAGGTAGTCCTTGACTTACGACCACAACTGAGCCCAGAATTTATGTTGCTAAGTGGAAAATTTGTTAAGTGAGTCCACCACCACCCCCCCATTTTATGACTTTTCTTGCCACATTTCTTAAGTGTATTACTGCAGTTGTTAAATTGGTAACATAGTTGTTAAGTGGATTTGGCTTCCCCATTGACTTTGCTTATCGGAAGGTTGCAAAAAAGGATCGTGTGATCCCAAGACACTGTGGCAGTCGTAAATATGAACCAGTTGTCAAGCATCCAAATGTAAATCACATAACTATGGGGATACTGCAATGGTCTTAAGTGTGAAAAAAGATCCCAAGTCACTTTTTTCAGCACCATTGTTAACTTCAAATTGTCACTAAGCAAATTGTTGTAGCAATAGCAATAGCAGACTTATATACTGCAGTGCTTTTATAGCCATCTCTAAGCAATTTTACAGAGTCAATATATTGTCCCCAACAATCAGGGTCCTCATTTTACCCACCTCGGAAGGCTGAGTCAACCTTGAGCCTGGTGAGATGTGAACTGTCAAATGGCAGCTCATATAAGTCTAAGTGCTATTGCTATTGCTACATTGGAAAGGTAAAATGAGTGAAAGAAGAATCTTGAAATATCTAGAGCAGGGGTGTCAAACTGGATTTTTTCGAGGGCTGGATCAGCATTGTACTTCTCCACCACGGGCCAGTGCTGGGGGAAAGAGGGAGATGGACGGACACCTTCTGTAGCACTTTGCCAGCCAAAATGGCTCATGGGGGCCTGCATGTGAGGCCTCCAGGCCCCATTTTGGCTGGCAAAGTGCTGTAGAAAGCCATCCAGGCTGAAAACAGAGTGTGGGACAGGCATACGTGCCCCCACCACATACCATTTTGGTTGCTAGAGGCACCATGGGCCGGTCCTTTGCTACTTATAGGCCAGCCCCAAGGGCCAGATTTAAGTACCCTACTGGCCGGATCCGGCCCGCGGGCCTTGAGTGTGGTACCCCTGATCTAGAGGGAATAAGAGAGATACATTGAGATAAATTCTCAAGAATTATCCAATGACAAGTAAATTATTGCAGGGGCTATTTGGCCTGAACTGTTTTTTTTTTTTACACATCGGAACATGATTTACAGTATTACAATATGAATTAAGTCCTTACCTAGTTGAATCTACGTGGCCATTCAATATCATCTTCGTAAATATTTAACATTTTAAAAGAGAAAGCCGATGGCTCTACTTTGCCAACTCTTGCTTTCTGAAAGGATTGGTTTGGGAAAGTGACCCAATTGACAATGTCAAATCCGGCAATTAATGAACCATTTTCATCAAAGGAAACCTGCTCCCCAGCAGAGTTGTTAAATGAAACACTTCTCAGGTAATGGTGCAACTGGAATCAGAAAATATATATGGCATTAAAGAGATGCTCATGTATATATATATATAAAAAGATAGTAAATGACCTAGATTGGTGGTTCTCCACCTTTCTTGAAGAGCCAGGTTGGTGCAATGGTTAGAATGCAGTACCGCAGGCTACTTCTGCTGACTGCTGGCTGACTGCAATTTGGCAGTTCAAATCTCACCAGGCTCAAGGTTGACTCAGCCTCCCATCCTTCTGAGGTGGATATAAAGAGGATCCAAATTGTTGTGGGCAACTCTGTAAACCACTTAGAGAGGGCTGTAAAGCACTATAAGGTGGTATATACAGTGAGTCTAAGTGCTATTGCTATTTCTTCATGACTGACATTCTTTAAACATCTTTTCTGACCTAGGCTTCCCAAGATCATGAAGCAGACTCCTCATCCCGATAAAACCACTTTTATTTAGGTTAAAGGGAATTCCTCTTCAACAAAGTCCCAGCAAACAGTCTTTCACGAGATTTTACAACTACAGACCTTTATCAGGCTTGGAGAGTTTCCAGGCCGATATCTTCTAAATGCCACACTGTAGCAGCAACTACTTGACAAGAAGTCAGGAGCAGATCTTCACCCTAATGAATTGAACTAATTGTCTCCTGCAAACTCCCTTCCCATTTCGCTCCTCTTTATTCCCTATGGGAGGGGCCATTCACTGTCCACCTGCCCCTTTACTCCTGAGTTGGCCCTTGTTCCATAGCTATTCCCTTCTCCTCGCAGCTCTGTGCATGTGCACATCAGGAACAGGCTCCAGCTGTTCATCTGCCCCACTGATATCTTACTCTGAAGGCAGTTGATAACTGTTGGATGTCCCTGGCCCCATCTCTGCCTATGTAGCAGAGCACTCATCAGAAGCTTCCCCAGACTCCAGGACTGGCCCATGTTCCTCCCCAACCTCCTCACTGTCTGAGTCTGCCACCAGCTCTGCTGGCAGGCCACAACACTATCTTTTGTGGCCACGGGCCATGGTCACAGACTTCCAAGACTTAACTGAAAGTTTAAATCAGAACACTTCTTCAAGCCTTTGCAGGTCTCATGTGATTATATCATGCCTCCCCCCCCCAGGGGGGTAAACCACTAACCAAGATATCCACTCTGTACTTACAAACATGCTGAACAAGTCTGCTTATAGTATCTCAGCTTGGAAGATCATTACCTGCCACAATGACTTATCCAGAAGCTTCCATTTCTCTCTCTTTCTTCTTGATCTGAACCTGGATTTGTTTAAATGCATAACATGCAGAGCATGAGCTACAGCATGAACAGCATTGTAAATGCTGTAGCTGTGAGCGGTCAGGCTTGTTTCAAAAACAGATGCAGGAAGAGAGCCTAATTTTTATTCCCCAGTGCAGATTTTGCTCCCCTCTTGGTGTCCCAGAGGAACAGGAAACGCACAGTTAAAAGCCTGTTCCCAAAAAGCTTTGATGAAACCATCTTCTTTTCTCCCCTTAGGATTTTGGTCCTGAATAAATTTCTGGAAACAAGACAATTCCTTTTTGTGCATTGCAAGTGATATTGCACCGTGGATGAAATCTAAATCCCAATCGTTTTGGAAGGGAATCGAGGTGAAATCCATTTGAGCTGTCATAATCCAGATCTTAGTTACCATCGGTATGTTCTCGAATTCCGAGAAGTGAAGTACCATCCTCAAAATAATGATGGTCTGGATTTCCCCGTGTACAATCAATACATTTGCAGAGCTTTTCATGATGCCCAGGAATGTTTCAAAGCCCTCCTTCACCATTTGATCAGCAAATACAGAAAAAGTTAGCTGGGGGAATCGCTGTATGATGTCAAAGCAGATGCCGCTTTTGGAGAACATAGGGAGCACTTCCTGTATGAATCTCTCTCCATTCACATCATTCAAGTAAACCACTCCAACCCATCTCCAGCTGAAATATAGCAATAACCTCAGGATACCCTCATACTGGAGTGACACAGTTGGGAACATCTGCTGGAAAAAGACTCCTTCGGTTTGCTTCTCCATCAATAGAGCAGAGCCATACGTGAGCTAAATAAAAAGAGAACACCAGAAAAAGATATTTCCAAAACGAAAAACAAGTATGGATGTTTGTCCATACATGTTGTTGATGAATACATTCTTTGGTTCTGTTTTTCATTCTTGTACTATTGTTCAGCTGCAATATAAGGATATCTGCAAGGGTGATCCAAAGGCCTTGGCAATGGACATAAACAGCTGGGAAACCTTGATCTCTGATTGCTTAGCTTGGAGGCTAAAGACACAGCATGGCCTTCTCTAATTTGAAGAGACATTTGATCGGCAGGCTGAAGCAAACAGGCAGTCCCGGAACCAGTGAAATCTCGTCACTGGGCAGGGGACAGAATGTATCTGCTCTCAGTGTGGAAGGGATTGCCATTCTCGAATTGGCCTTTTTAGCCACACCAAATGATGCTTTAGGACCTTTTTCCAGAGCACAATACCATAGTCTTTTGAAACTGAAGGATGCCAATGATTATAGTTCACAATTCAATTTTCCTGGATCAGCATGTCAGGTTCCAAGCAATGCATCCATCACAAATTGAACTCTGAGGCATTCATTTTCTCAAAGTACACATTTATTTAGATACTCCATCATTAACTGGTGAAAAGTCAGCACTAAAGTTCCTGGGCTTTTCACTCCAATATAAGTTTCAGTTTTCTCAAGTTTCCAAAACAACTGTCTTGACAAAACAACTACCAACCAAGATGGTGGCTCATTGCTCAGTGATGTCTATCCTCCTCCTCCAGTCAGCCAGATATTGAAATGTGGCTGACTCATCGGTTAGGAATGATGTTGTGACTAAAGCCTCCATCCCTCTACTGCCCTGACCTGTGTCAAACTAAATTCATGTCAGAATGCCCAATGATACAAACGATCCCACACCCCAATCAAATTCGGGCTTGGCACTGGGGTTTCAAATCACAAAAAAAATTCCATTTCATCCATTTTTACCATTTTTTTGTGTAGGGCAAGTGTCTCTTCTCTCCCTAACCAAGTTGCCTGGATTTATTTACATGAATATGGCTATCATCTCATGTCTACTTCCTCTTCACATGACACAATCTACCTCAACGACAAAGTAAACAGACAACTCAAAATGGAATCCACAAATTCTTTCCCAGAATGAAGAGTTTCTATTTAATAGCAATAGCACTTAGACTTATATACCATTTTTTGGTCAGAGTTTGCAGTAGAAATCACATCCAGAAAGCACACAGAGATAACTGATTCAGCAGGATTCATTAACCTCTTTATAAACATGCTAACACATGAATAAATGTACAATACCAACAGCAGATTCTTCCAATGTGGTAGAGAGGAGAGATTGGACAGATTTAGTTCATAGTTCAGAGCTTAATACAAAGAGAATCTCCTCTATACAGGGCAATTAAGCTAAGCCTAAGCCATGGTCAGGCTCCTTGCTGTCTCAGCTCCCAAACAGCCCTCATTGGCTGACTTAGTTGCTATGCCTATATATTGGCTGACCTTTGTTGCCACGTCCTATTCCACCCAGTCCCCAATGGCTTTTAGCATTAGCAGTTAGACTTATATACCGCTTCATAGGGCTTTCAGCCCTCTCTAAGCGGTTTACAGAGTCAGCATATCACCCCCACAGTCTGGGTCCTCATTTCACCCACCTCGGAAGGATGGAAGGCTGAGTCAACCTTGAGCCGGTGAGATTTGAACCGCCGAACTGCAGATAGCAGTCAACTGAAGTGGCCTGCAGTACTGCACCCTAACAACTGCGCCACCTCGGCTCTTAATAAAGCTGACCTGTTACTATGTCCTATTCCAGTTTATGAATATTCTGACAATTTTACATTGCTTTACAGCCCTCTCTAAGCAGTTTAGAGTCAATATCCTGCCCCATCAATCTGGGTCCTCATTTTACCCACCTTGGAAGTAAGGATGGAAGTCTGAGTCAACCTGGAGCCTGGTGAAATTTGAATTGCCAAATTGCGGTTAGCCAGCAGTCAGCAGAAGTAGCCTGCAGTACTGCACTCTTACCACTGCACTACTATTAAGTTTTTGGATTTGTCGATATTTTGTTCACTTTGTTGGTGAACCTGGTCAGAAAAATGCTTTAAATTTTAAAGAAGATGTTTTCCCTTTTTAAACACTTAAGGTATATTCACATTGCCTACCTGTGGCATCTTGTACATGCAGAGAATTGTTGCCATGTTGAGGCAGACATCAGAGTTAGGTCCCCCAATGACTGCAACCAGATTATTTTGGGCATCACATTTGTAATTTGGAAAGAATTTGTCTTTTGTGGAGAGAAGTTCCATGGAAGCAAGATAAATAACACTGGCACTGAAATCATTATTGTAGATATGGAAGCCCAGAGTGATGTTAGGTAAGAGTTGAGCGTTGTCATTGATCTCCTTTAAAGCAAATTCCAAAGTCAAGATATGTTGATAGTTCTGTTTCATGACTCTACAACAAGAGAAATTAATAGCTAAAATGATAACAAATGTCTTATTTGAAATTAAATTGCTTGGTCCTTGCCCTGGAAGAACCTTATGACTTCTCTAAAGATTTTTTCCCCCTCAGAATGCTAATATGCTCCAACCACATTAAAACACAAAATATGTGAAATGGTTTTCCAAATATCTCTTGATGCTTTTTTCTCAGAACAGTTTTATAGACTTTCATTTTTGAAGCTGTTTCTTTGGTTTCTACTGAACCTGAAGAGTCCAAGTACTTCTAGGAACTTCAGTAGGACTTTCTTCAATCCTTTTTGCAAGACTGTTTTGCATGATTTCACAGCAGCTTAAAAAATTTGAAAGAAGTTAATGATTTTCGAGACATTACAGAGACATGAGCCAGACAACAAAAGTGTGCATAGTCAAGGCTATGGTTTAACCAATTGCAATATATGGCTGTGAAAGTTGGACCATAAGAAAGGCTGAGCATCAAAGAATTGAGGCCTTTGAACTATGGTGCTGGAAAAGACTCCTGTGAGTCCCATGGACAGCAAAATGATCAAACTAGGCAGTCCTGGAGGAGATCAACCCTAGCTGATTTTTAGAAGGCCAGATCCTGAAGATGAAACTCAAATACTTTGGCCACCAAATGAGAAGGAATGACTCACTGGATAAGAGCCTGATGCTGGGAAAGATTGAGGGCAAAAGAAGAAGAGAATGACAGAGAATGAGGTGGCTGGATGGAGTCACCAAAGTAGTAGGTGTGAGCTTAAATGGACTCTTGAGGATGGTAGAGAACAGGAAGGCCTGGATGAATGTTGTCCCTAGGTTTGTGATGGGTTGGACACAACTTCACAACTAACAACCACAATAATGATTTTAGGAATGGAAATTTTCCATAGAGGTAGATCTAACTTCTTCAGTATGGTGCTCAAAGTTGAAAGGGTCACAATATCTCATTGATTGAGCTAATCAATCAGTGGCACTCATGTTCTTCTTGCGATAACCTCCATACATTTCAGATTTCAAAGTGATTTGCTGTACACTGAAAATAGGCAGAACCATCATTCTAAGTACTAACTCTAACCTCAACCCTATTTTCAGTCACATTTTTTGGAATGGTTAAGAAAAGATAAAAATACAGAGCTTTGGAAAAGCAACACATTATTGTGTTGAAGTGCTTTATAAGTTCAAATATGGCTGCCATGTTTGGGCCCTTAATATCCATGACCATAATTTTGTGGAAGGTTACAAAACGACTACAGTTTCTTCTAGGAAACTCTCTGTGAATTTTTGGTTTCCTTATTGTTTGTCTTCTTTTTAGATAACAAAGAATAACACCTACAGAATCCACAAATGAATCATAGTGGGTGACTCATGTTCTCCCTTTATTATCCTCAAATAAATGAAAGTCACTGAGAATATTGTATTTAAGATGCTACCTCAAAATTTTCCTTGGTACTGATTCCTCTCTCATTCTTCAAGTTGTGTAGAACATTCAAATTAACATTAATTATTAATAAATTAATCTTAAAGGTAATAAAGAAGTTTAAAATCATCTCTCCATGCATTAGCTCCATTCTTCAATCACTGTAGTCGATATTTAGACCACAAAAATTAGGTTGAGGAGAGAATTAGTCTCACAAATAAATCCTTAATTCAATTTACACTAACTTGTAAATTATATTAGAATATGTGTACATGTGTGTAAATTATATTAGAATGTGTCTACTCTTGCTAAAATGTTCTCTTAAAAGATATTTATTATTTAGCAATAGCAATAGCAGTAGACTTATATACCGCTTCATAGGCCTTTCAGGCCTCTCTAAGCGGTTTACAGAGAGTCAGCATATTGCCCCCAACAATCTGGGTCCTCATTTTACCCACCTCGGAAGGATGGAAGGCTGAGTCAACCCTGAGCCGGTGAGATTTGAACCGCTGACCTGCTGATCTAGCAGTAGCCTGCAGTGCTGCATTTAACCACTGCGCCACCTTGGCTCTTTTTCCAGTAGTATGGTAATAATAATTTGTAGATCCGTCTGAGAAGAAAGAATTCCTAATTCCCAGAATGGAAATCAAAAGCAAATAATTATGATGTTGGAAATAAATATTCATAACTTTAAACGCTTGGTGTATAAGGCAGAAATATGGCCCCAAATATTACCTAAGACTGTATTACTATTATTCTTCTCTTCCTTCCTAGTACCTATCTCTTCCGACTTATGACAATAACCATGTTGCTTGTATCTTTACAATTTATATTGTTTTACTTTTTCCCTGGTATGATTTGATTTCTTATTAGTAACCTTTGACTATCGCTAAGTATTGTATCTTATGATTCTTGATGAATATATTCTATTTTATTTTTCTTTATGTACACTGAGAGCATATGCACCAAATACAAATTCCTTGCGTGTCCAATCACACCAATAAAGAATTCTATTCTAAATGACAGTGGAGTCTGCCTACATTCTTAGGAAAAAAAAATCTCTACTGAAAAACTAAACAAATCTGCATCAAATCTGCACCGCAATACACAGCAACAGATGTAGAATACAATTGGAAAGTTCATGCAGCACGATTAAGAAAATCAAATGCCTTACACAAAGTCACCAAAGAGTGCAGACGAAGGACGTTTTTCATAGGAAGTAGGATTTGAAAATCGGTAAGTGTGAGAAATAATGAAAGCCATTATGAGATCTCCAGACTTATAATACTTATGATGAATAGGAAGACGCTCGCTAACATTGCATCTAAAGTTAGGAATCTTGCACACCGCCAATGGAAGTAGCACTAATACCAACAACACCAGGGCTATCATCTTCCACGCAACTCTTCTGACTAGTCTCTGTATAGCTCGGTTCAACCTGAGTGGTTGCTAATTGTGAGAACTGAAGCCATGACTGTTGTCTGAAAATTATCTGTCATTCAACTGAGGTGAGGAAGAAGTATAGATTTCATCTCTTGCTTTCAATGACGAATAAAGACATTGTAATATTGGTTTGTTTTTCCCCCCAATAGATCTAATAGTCCCTCATGGAACTGGGAAGTCAACATAGTTAATTTCAGAATTGCATGGGGAAAATATCATCATTATCCTTATTAATCAGCAGCAGTGTTTCTCTGAAACTTTGAAAATATGTGAACATGATCCTGGTATTTGAACAGAACTTTTGTGCTCCTTTAATAGGACAGAAAAAAAATGCACCTAGTTATTAAACCAAAAAAGATAAACAAAAGATTTTACAAAAAAAGAAAAAAAGAACATTAAACACTTTCTAAACCAGGTTAGAAAGTTATGGGGGATGCGGTTATGAGTGGACATGGTGGTTCAGTGGCTAAGATGCTGAGCTTGTTGATCAGAAGGTCAGTAGTTCAGCAGTCTGAATCCCTAGTGCCGCATAACAGAGGGAGCTCCATAAGTTCTGGGGTCAGAATTTTGAGAATTTGCTCATTAACTATATAAAATAGCTGACATGTCACACATTTTAACACCATTTTGCTTGCACAGAATTGGGACAGCAATGCCTCCTATAAGAATTTGTATTTAAACTACATGTGCAAAAGTGCTGGCAAGAAGGAACACTAGAGGTGAAGAGTGAGCTTTTATCTAAAGACATAAACAGTGTATGAAATAGCACACATATAAGGGTTAAAACCAAAGAAATTTATCCATCAATGTGAAATCTTCACACAACACTCTTTTTCCTGCAGTGTTTTTGACAATAAATGGACAGTGTTTCAGGTTCATTGTTGACACTTTATTTTTTTTTCCTTGTTAGCTGCTCCCTTGTGTTCATATTTGGCTTCAGCAAAATGATGTAGCATTTGGGGAAAAAGATGCAGCTCAGTATCCCAAAACTGGAGGCCAAAATGGAGAAGATCTCCACAGCCACCATGTACTTCCCTTTGGTACTTAAGTAAGTTGGAACAAAAGACATCCAAACGCTACAAAACAGCAACATGCTGAAGGTAATAAACTTGGCTTCATTAAATGTGTCAGGCAATCTCCTGGCCAGAAAAGCCACTACGAAGCTGACAATGGCCAGGAAACCCATAAAGGCCAAGACACAGTAAAACATGAAAGTTGAACCTTCATTACATTCTTCAATAATTTCTGCTGGCAATGAATGCATGTCAACATCTGGAAATGGGGGGGAAATGACCAGCCACACAATACAAATGGTGACTTGAATCAGTGAGGAGGAAAGAATGATGGAGTTGGCCAATACTTGGCCCATCCATTTCTTCAACCTGAACCCTGGCTTGATAGTGGTAAATGCTAGAACCACCACAACGGTTTTGGCCAAAATGCAAGAAACTGCTGTTGAGAAGATGATGCCAAATGCAGTTTGTCGAATGAAGCAAGTCAGCTTCTCTGGGTGGCCAATGAAGAGGAGAGTGCAGAGGAAGCAGAAGAAAAGTGAAACAAGGAGAGCATAGGTCAAGTTCCGGTTGTTGGCTTTGACAATGGGAGTGTCATGGTATTTAACAAAGATTCCCAGGATGAAAGCAGAGAGACAAGTAGCACAAAGAGCAACACTGGCCAAAGTGATGCCCAAAGGTTCTCCATAGGACAAGTAGGTTTTCTTCTTTGGGATGCATAAATCCTGGGTAGGGTTTGGATAACGATCATCTGGACATTGACTGCAGACATCCATATCTGAAATACACAATCTAGATTTCTATGACTATTCTATTAACAGTCTATCTTCTAGTTAAGAGCCAAGGTGGCGCAGTGGTTAAATGCAGCACTGCAGGCTACTGCTAGATCAGCAGTTCAGCGGTTCAAATCTCACCGGCTCAGGGTTGACTCAGCCTTCCATCCTTCCGAGGTGGGTAAAATGAGGACCCAGATTGTTGGGGGCAATATGCTGACTCTCTGTAAACCGCTTAGAGAGGCCTGAAAGGCCTATGAAGCGGTATATAAGTCTACTGCTATTGCTATTGCTATATCATTCCAAATAGAGTTTCTATTCTCTAAAAGATTGTAAATATTTTTTCACAACATTAACCCATAACCACAGATAAATTAGGGCATCTTTTTGAAACCTGACAGCTGTGGTCATAGTGACCTCAACAGTTTTCCAAAATGTTCAGAACACCCCTATTTTTAGAAATGGACCATTAGCTTGCAAATAGCTTTTGTTTTCCCACAAAGCTGACAATGGGCAGGAAACCCATAAAGCCCAAGACACAGTAAAACATGAAAGCTGAACTTTCATTACATTCTTCAAAAATGTACCAATAAGAGTGTATGCAGCATCATGCTTGCATCAGTTATTTGGTGTTTTCTATAGCAGCATTTGAATTTGAGTTTCAGCATTTTGTCTGCAGATCTTTGTTAACGTATTTTTTTAAATAATGTCAGTTTTCCACCAAAAAGAGTGTGATTTGGTGATCCAAACTTCAAATAAACTGTTCTAAAATTGTATGGAGAAGTAGAGAGTGATCTGAATGAAGTGGAATCGGATTGTGACAAACGTTTTGTAAAAGACAATGAGGAACCCGCCGCCAATTCTGACATCAGCAATAATGAAGCTCCCAATAAAATTGATGACCAGGTACAATCTAAATTGTGCAATAATTTATATGGCAAGAACAAATTCAAATGGTCTTCTGCAACCTTTTGGAAGCAATAGATCCAGAACCGCTAGTCACAATATTATTGTGCAATTATCTGGAGTACGGCAAGCAGCTAGAAATCTCAGAAATTCACCTACTCCCCTAGAGATTCGAAAATTATTATTTTCTAAACAAATTATTAGCGCCATCATTTAGTGGACCAATGTAAAAATTAGAGAAGAAAGATTGAAGTTCAAGGATGGAGAAACAAAAAGTGACCCTCACGATGTGGGTTGGATAGAGATCAATACATTTTTTGCTTTACTGCTCTGTGCATCAATGTTTAGATCCAACCATGAAAACATTGAATGTCTTTTTGCTACTGAGGTCATTATGACCTCCTGTAATAGTCTAGCCAAAATAGTACATCTGTGGTTAAGGGTTAAATAAAAAATATAATTTGAAAAAGTCATGGTGTATTAGTCTATGTGGATTTATGTATTTGGATTTTTTTTAACCTTCCTCAATGAATGCATTTGCTGAATATCAATGTCTTTCACTCTGCTTCCTGGAAGGATTAAATAAACCAATATTTCCTTGCATGTTTCATGCAACAAGTCCTGGATTCAAGAAGATTCTTCAAATACACTTCATCACAAGTTTGAAATTCCATAGGCCAGCATTGAAACCACCCATTCACTTAACATCTACCCAGCTCCCTCTGTAAAAACCACCTGGATTTAATCTGCTTTATTCTATCTGAACAAAATTGAATAGAATTAGATGTGATACTGGAAGCAGTTCCTCTCCCTTGTTGTCATTGTGGCACTGTGAGGAGCTGTGGTGGCACAGTGGTTAGAATGCAGTACTGCAGGCTGAACAATGAATGCAGAACAATTTTTTGCTATTTAGTTGGGATGAGTTCTGAATGATAAAATATTCTATTATTAGATTTTGTAATAAGGAGAGACCTCACCAGAAAGTTCTCTCTCTCTCTCTCTCTCTCTCTCTCTCTCTCTCTCTCTCTCTTTCTCTCTCCCTCCCTCCCTCCCTCCCTCTCCTGATAGATAGAAGACAAATGATAGATAGATGATATATAGATAGATGGATTGATAGATGATAGATAGATAGATTGATTTGGCATACTTATAGAATGGCACTAAATATAAAAAGGCATTACCGGTGGCACGGTGACACAGTGGTTAGAGTGCAGAACTGCAAGCTACTTCTGCTGATCACCAGCTGCCAGCAGTTTGGCAGATTGAATCTCTCTAGGCTCAAGGTTGACTCAGCCTTCCATACTTCCAAGATAGGTGAAATGAGGACCCAGATTGTTGGGGGGCAATCTGCTGAGTCTGTAAACTGCTTAGAGAGGGCTGTAAAGCACTGTGATGTAGTATATGTCGTGCTATTGCCATTGCTACTGATTTGCAAAGAGTTAATCATATAGTCCACAGGACATGAATTGCTCAGGACATGAATTCTTAGCTCCCTAGAAGTTCTGCACAAAGCAATGCCGGAGGGGATCACCTGGCTAGCTGAATTAGATATCCATTTATGAGACCACTGTATCATAATTATATATATGGCAGTGGTAGGTTTCAAATTTTTTTAGAACCTCTTCTGTAGGTGTGGCCTGTTTTGTGGGAGTGGCTTGCTGGCCATGTGACTGGGTGTGCGTGGCCAACTTGTAAAATGTGGTGAAACTCACTTAACAACACTGTAGCTTAGCAACCAAAATGTTGGCATTTGAAGCAGGCAAGTCTTAAAGCTGTCATGTTACAAGATCTTTGCACCCCTAACCATTTAGGAAAAAAAACCCAGGGGTGTTCAAACTTGACAGCTTTAAGACTTGTGGACTTCAACTCCTAGAATTCCTCCTCCAGTCATGTTGGCTCAGGAACTCTGGCATTGAAGTGTGCAAGTCTTAAAGCTGTCAAGTTACAAGAACCTTGCACTCCTAACCCTTTAGAAAAAAAACCCCAGGGGTATTAAAATTTGACAGCATTAAGACTTGTGGACTTCAACTCCCAGAATTCCTCCTCTCACTCTTCATCTTGATGATGTGCAGACCGGCGGGGGGAGGGAGCTGGAACCGGTTCTAAACAGCACTGGAGATTTGTGGAACCTCTTCTATAGAAGAGGTTAGAACTGGCAGGAACCCACCCCTGATGTATGGTGTGTAAATGTTTACTTCTGTTTGGTCATGTTCTCAATTGCATACTAAATAAATAAATAATCACCACAAACACTTTTAGCATCGTTTTCATCTACAATTTTGAAGAGTAGTTTTCCAAGTGCTTATCCAGAAGCAACATAGTAAAATACTGTTATGGTCCTCATTATTGTGTTCCTTATTTAGTGGTATTAACACTAAACATTTAACAGCCCTGCTGAATTACCTTGAAGTGATATGCCTGAGATGTGTTTGTGCTGGTTGATTTCTGAGCATCACAATTTATTGTGCTACACAGACATGTGTGTACACACAGAGACAAACTTAGAAAGAAGGCTAGGAGAAATAACAGTGGTCCACCGAGGAAAAAGGCAAACAAAGCTTATTTTCTCCATTGATTTAAGAGTTCTGAAATCAATCAACCAATCTTTCTCTTTTTTCTTTCTTTTATTCCCACCCCCCACCCACCCCCTATTTATCTTTACAGTCTTGATAGAGCAGTAGTTAAAGTGTATTACGTGGAAACAACCTGGAGTTTGATCCTGACTGCCTCAGGGTTGATTCAGCCTCCACCCTTCCAAGGGCAGTAAAATGAGGATCCAGATTGTTAGGGGAAATATGCAATAATGTTTCTAAATTGTCAGTCACTCTGAGAGGGCTGTAAATAAGATTAAAATGTGTTGGTATTGCGCTTGTGAATGTTGTCTCTCTGTCTCTCTCATAGCACAGTCGTTTTAAGACCTGTAGAATAGGCCAATTTTAACAGACTTTGTAAAATAGGTATATAGACAAATTAAGACCATCTGATTATTTGATACTTTGTCATCTTATAAATCTTTATCCAGGATGGGCCTTCTCCGGGTACCTTCAGTGGGTCAATGCCAGCTAGCGACGCCTAGGAGTAGTGCCTTCTCTGTTGCCACTCCGGCCCTATGGAATGAGCTGCCCCTGGAGATCCGGGCCCTACCCACTCTCATGGCCTTTCGCAAAGCCATTAAAACCTGGCTTTTCCGGCAGGCCTGGGGCTGTTGACCCCTGGATGGTGGTCCAGCCCCATCTGACTGGGTGTCTGTTGTGTTCCTTTTTAACTTGTTGTGTCCCATTGTTTTTAATAATTCTTTTAAACTCTTTTTTCATTTCTGTAAGCTGCCCGGAGTCCTCTGGGATTGGGCGGCATAGAAATTCAATAAATGAAATGAATGAAATGAATGATTTCTTACCTTTTTGATCTGCAATTTTTCCTTCTGGACATGGAAAGCAATCATAGCAACAAAATGGCTTCCCCTCTTTCTTTGCTTTACTAGTCCCCATTTGGCATATATCATTACATAGTGAAAGAGGCTTTGTCTGTGGAAGAATGAAAGGAGAACAAGACACTGGAAAGTATGTTGTTTTTTTTAAGCGATATATACCATAGGGACAAGGTGGTTCAATGACTAAGACGCTGAGCTTGTTGATCAAAAAGGTCAGCAGTTAGGTGGTTTGAATCCCTATTGCTACATAATGGAGTGAGCTCCCGTTACTTGTCCCATCTTCTGCCAACCTAGCAGTTCAAAAGCATGTAAAAATGCAAGTAGGAAAGTAGGGACCATCTTTGGTGGGAAGGTAACAGTGTTCTGTGCACCTTCACCATTTAGTCATGCTGGCCACATGACCATGGAGATGTCTTCGGACAACGCTGGCTCTTCGGCTTTGAAATGGAGATGAGCACTGCTCCCTAGAGCCAGGAATGACTAGCTCATATGTGTGAGGAGAACCTTTACCTTTATTCCATAGTTCACATGAGTTGAATGGGATAATCTACTTATTTTGAGGAAATGTATGGGGTTCCTTATACTTTTCAGATGGAGTCTTGAATTGCATGGATGTTTCAAGAACTCACAAAAGATACACAAATCAGATTAATAAAGACCATGATTTTTTTTGCAGAAGTTAGAAAACAGAAGGACAGACTCCAGATGTTTCCCAATACATATTTCAGGATGGGAATAGTTTAAAATACCATATTTTTCAGAGTATACGATGCATCTTTTTCCACCAAAAAAGAGGCTGAAAATCTGGGTGCGTCTTATACACTGAATATAGCATTTTTTGCCTCCTGAAGCCCCTACCCCTTCACCAAAATGGCCTTGCACAGCCTGTAGAAGGCTTTCAGAGAGCTCCCGGGGGCTGGAGAAATGAGTGAAAATGGGTCGTTTTTGTGCTCAATTCCCCCCCTCAGCCCCCAAGAGTACTCCTAAAGGCTATGCATGCATTTTTTGACAAAAAACAGGACTGTTGACAAAAAATGGGCCCCATCTCATTTTTTGGGGGGGGACCCCCAAGAGCACTCTGCAAGCCCCCTAAAGGCTATTCATGCCTTTTTGGGGGGGAATCGGGCCCGTTTTCACAAATAACAAGCAGTTTTTGGGAGGTTTGCAGAGTGCAAAAACCTTTTATTTTTTAATTTGCCTCTTCAAAACCTTGGTGCATCTTATATTCTGGTGCATCTTATACTCCAAAAAATATGGTAAGTTGTGTCTTGGATGACTGAATATTTTGGCTATTTCAGAAACCAGGATCAGGCTACAATTTGGATTGGGTGATTCTTGCATAGTCTTGGTGAGCAAGACTTTTCTACATTTCAAATTCCCTTCATTTCTGTGGGGGAGAACTGGCATTTTGATATTGCATCTTACCTGGTTGAATTGGCCGGGCCATTGAATTTCTTCTACATGAATGGTGAAGCCTTCCTTGGGAAGAGCCATGGGTTCTATTTTGCCGACTTTAATTCTCCGAAAGGAGTGGTTTGGGAATGTGATCCAATTGATAATATCAAATCCTGTTATTAATGAGCCATTTTCATTGAAGGAAACTTTTTCATCGACAGAATTGTTAAATGAAACGCCTCTCAGAAAGTGATGGAACTGAAATCAGGAATGAGGAAAATAAATGAAGGAAAGTCAATCAACAATCAATCTTAGGGGTCTTCTAGTTCAACCCTATACCATTTCAGAGAGTTCTCTTCTTAAAAACCTCCACTGATGAAGCACCCAACAACTGCTGAAGGCAAGCTGTTCCTCTGGTTAATTGTTCTCACTGTTGGGAAATTTCTCCATAATTCCAGATTGCTTCTCTCCTTGATTAGTTTCCATCCATTGTTAGAAACAATGTAAATTGTAAACAATGAAATCGTAAACAGGATATGAAGAGAAGTCTTAAGATAGCAGTTACTGAATGCAGGAGTAATGTTATTGTATAGTATTTATCTGGAAGCTTAAATAAATTTATCAGAAGAAAAAACAAGATATTGACATCAGTAGCAAGAGGAGACTCCTATCACTTATGAGCCACAGTGTCTGTAAAGCACTCTAAACCAATATATACGTCTAAGTGCTTTTGCTATCATTTAATATATTCTTATTTAGAATATATATGGATATGGATATGGATATATATATCCTGTGGCTTAGTGGCTAATATAACTGCCTAATATGTAATACAGCCCAGGTTCGATTCCCAGTAAGGGTATGGCTAGCTGATGAGAGCTAAATAGCTTGAAATAGATCTATACTAATCTCCTTTTATTTATCAGCACAATTGCAACACAAATGTAACAAGGCAACATAAAAAAATGGCTTTCTGCCTGGAGAGCTCCCAGAGTGAGCCGATAGACAGAAAAGGGAAGCAGTATGCTCCCTCCCATATTTGGAGATACCAGGGGTTGTGACACAATACATACCTATTTCCCTGGCTTAGCTGATAAAGGAGGAGAGCCTGTGGCTTAGTGGCTAATATAACTGCCTAATATGAAATACAGCCCAGGTTCGATTCCCAGTAAGGGTATGGCTAGCTGATGAGAGCTAAATAGCTTGAAATAGATCTATACTAGTCTCCCTTTATTTATTTATCAGCACAATTGCAACACGCATATACACACATATGTTGGATTTGTGCTGATAAATAAATAAAGGGGGACTTGCAACACAAATGTAACAAAGGCAACATAAAAAATGGATTTCTGCCTGGATGGCTCCTAGGGTGAGCCGAAAGACAGAAAAGGGAAGCAGTAAAACAGCCCAGGTTCGAATCCCAGTAAGGGTATGGCTCAGACCAGTACATAAAATCATAGAGAAGCTCAGCTTGGTGAGCAGTTACCGTACCTGCCACAGAGAGAGTTGCAGAAGTTTCCATCCTTCTCTCTTTGTTCTTGATCTGAACATGGATTTGGTTGGATGCATATCGTGCAGAGCATGAGCTACTGCATGAACAGCATTATAGATGCTGTAGCTGTGAGCGGTCAGGCTTGTTTCAAAAACAGATGCAGGAAGAGAGTCTAATTTCTCTTCCCCAGTGCAGATTTTGTTCCCCTCTTGGTCTTCCAGAGAAATGGGGAACACACATTTAAAAGCTTGTTCCCAAAAAGCTTTGATGAAGCCATCCTCTCTTCTACTTTTAGGACTTCTGGTTTCAACAAAGTTCTGGAAGCCAACCAATTCCTTTCTGTGTACTGCAAGTGACAAAGCGCCTTGGATGAAATCTAAGTTCCAATCATCTTGAAAGGGAATTGATGTGAAATCCATTTGAGCTGTCATAATCCAGAGCTTTGTTGCCATTGGTACACTCTCAAATTCTGACAAATAAAGTACCGTTCTCAAAACAAAGAAGGTCTGAATTTCACCATGGACTATGAATACATTTGCAGTGCTTTTCCTGATACGCCGGAGTGTGTCAAGTGCCTCCTCCATCATTTGATCAACAAAGACAGATAGAGTTAGCTGTGGGAATCTTTGTATAATGTCAAAACAGATGCCATTCTTGGAGAACATAGGGAGCACTTCCTGTACAAATCTCTCTCCATTCACATCATTCAGGTAAACCACTCCAACCCATGTCCAGCTGAAATATAGCAATAACCTGAGAATACCCTCATACTGGAGTGCCACACTTGGGAACATCTGATGGAAAAAGACTCCTTGGGTTTTTTTCTCCATCAATAAATCTGAACCATATGTGAGCTAGATCAAAAAGGAACACCAGAAAACACTTTTCACAAGTATGTGGGTTTGTTTGTATTTATGTATTTGTTGATCATCTGTTCTGAAACTTATCTTCTTTCTTTCTTCATTTTTTAATTCAAAGTTTACTTTTCACCTGATTCCTTTTTCAAAAGGGCAATATATATTGCAACAGTAAAGGCAACAGTAAAAATATTGGGTTTCTGTCGTGATGGACTCTTGTGACGAGCCGATTGGCAGAGAATGGAAGCAGTTAGTTTCCTCCCATAATTGGGGCATACCAGGGGTTGTGACTTTAAATATATAGCTTTCTCCCTGGCTCAGCTGATAACAGATCAGAGACTGTGGCTTAATGGCTAAGACGTCTGCCTAATATGTAATATAGCCCAGGTTCGAATCACAGTAAGGGTATAGCTAACTGATGAGAGCTAAATAGCTTGAAATAGATCTATCAGCACAAATAAAAACATATACATATATATATATCTGTGTGTGTGTATGTGTGTATGTGTGTATGTGTGTATGTGTGTATGTGTATGTGTATGTATATGTATATGTATATGTATATGTATATGTATATGTATATGTATATGTATATGTATATAACAAGTTTGGCTGAAATTTCTTGAGGCATTCCAGAGTTATGGAACACACACACACACACACACACACACACACACACACACGCTTGGTACATAGATTTCTTACTCTCTGGAAACAAATACTTTAGGGCTAAGACACCCCTCACCCCCCCTCGGTACAGCCTGTTGTGCCTTAAAATGGATTCTACCATATTGCCGTAAAATGGCTTCTACTGCACAGCAGAGTGGAGTTGCCATGGTAATGACTTCACAGTACAAGAGAGCTCCCTCTGGAAAGGGGGAAAATCCAACATTAGAAATGGTGGCAATGTTCATGGAAGGAGAGTTGGGGTAAATACCTGGGCAGCGCCAGGATGATATGATATTATAATAAAGGAACTTCATTGCCTGCACTGAGCTGCTTGAATGGGACTAAGAGTCATGCAGAACTGCTCTTAGTCTTCATAATACAATATAGCTCCATAAAGAAAGGAATAGATGGTACGAATTTCATTCTTATTATCCCTGAACCAAGAATTTTTTTAAAAATTAAGTCCTTGAATTTCTTTCTATTTATTTTTCTCATTCCTAGACAACAAAAATACCTCAAATCTGGTAGAAGGGTTTTCCACGTCTATTGCAATATCTATTTGTTTCCTCACTGCCTACCTGTGGGATCTTGTACATGCAGAGAATGGTTGCCATATTGAATTTGACATCACAGTTCGGTCCCCCAATAACTGCTACCAGTTCATTTTGTGCATCACATCTATAATTTGGGAGAAGTTTGTCTTTTGTGGAGAGAAGTTCCATGGAAGCAAGATAAATAGTCCTCGCCCTGAAATCATTATTGTAGATATGGAAGCCCAGGGTGACATTAGGTAAGAGATTGGTATTGTCATTTATCTCCTTTAAAGCAAATTCCAAAGCCAAGATGTGTTGGTAGTGCTGTTTTAGGACCCTACGGTGAGAGAAATGGATATCTTACAATTTTGAACTGTCAGCTGTTGACGTTGATAGAAGTTGGTCCTTACCGCTACTTAAACACATTTGGAGTCGAACCCAGAAGGACAGCAACACTATTAAAGAAGCCTTGACAGCTATCCAAAACAAATACAATTCCCCCCCAAGCACATCCTAGATCTCACCAACCACTGCCTAACCAACACATACTTCATCCACAACGGACAAAGATACAAACAGATAGAAGGACCACCTATGGGATTACCCCTCTCACCCATCATCACAAACTTATACATGGAACATATTGAAATCAACATCTTAGATAAATCTGAACACAAACCCAAACTCTGGCTTAGATATGTAGATGACACTTTCATAATTTGGTCACACGGGAAAGAAAAACTGGACAACTTCCTCACACATCTCAACAGCCTACACCCCAAAATACAATTTACTATGGAAATAGAAGCTAACAACCAACTTCCCTTTCTGGATGTCCTAATCTACAAAAAAACCAATGGCTCCCTAGGACACACCATCTACCAAAAAAACCCCACACACCAACACATACCAACCGTTACTTAAACGCACAATCCCATCACTACCCTGCACAGATCAACTCTGTAGCCAAAACCCTCATCTCCAGAAGCAAATGCCTAGCCAACAAAGACCACCTGAAAATTGAATTACACACTCTCACAAACATATTAATCTCCAACGGATTCCAAAGAAAAACAATTACCAACCTAATCCAAAGGGAGATTCCCCCCAAAAAACAGACACAGAACAGGACAACAGCATTGCCCTCCTCCCTTACATCAAAGGCACCACAGATAAAATCAGCAAAATTTTCCACAAACACAATATCAAGACAGCCTTCAACACTGACCAAAAAATAGCCAACATCTTAAGAAACCCCAAAGACAAAATCCAGCTAGAAAACCAAGGAGTCTACGAAATACCATGCAAAATCTGCCCTGCAACATATGTAGGACAAACGAACAGGAGAATAAATGCACGCATCGCAGAACACAAGAACGCAGTAAGAAAAAAAGAAAAAAACTTCCTCCCTTTTCCAGCACCTTAAAGCTACAGGATATGAAATTAATTTTGAAGGAACCAGGTTAATCTTCAAAACTGAACACTTCAACAAAAGAATAATTATGGAAGCTATCGAAATAAAAAAAACACCCCCACAACATGAATAAACATGACAATACCTCCCGCCTACCAGACATCTGGAAACCAGCCCTGGTAAATAAACGAGCCCCACCCACCACCCAGGCCTTTACAACACAAAACAACAATGGACACACAGCCAGCACCAATCAGCACCAATCTACTAATCATGATACAGCCACACATCCAATCAATCCACTTGCTGAAACGGGGCCAGCACTCCACACCCCCCCAAGGTTTGTAGAGGGATGGCAGCTCCGATCACGCTTTAAGCCCAAAACATCAGTCTGAAGATGGCGAGTGAGACCTTGCCGAAACGTTGCCAAGACAATCTCAATCTTACACGGGAAAAGACCCGAATACAACAAGACCAGCATACCTACACCCGTGAAAATCTACGAAAATATATATGTATATACCCGTGGAAGATTGAGATTGTCTTGGCAATGTTATATATATATATACACCTCGTAGATAAACCACTGTTTATACGTAACCTACCCACACCCACACACATGTATATTTGGTTTCAGAAACAATGAACCTGAGGATGACTACACATAGATTCACCCAGGAATGTGAATGTGTAGACCATAAGCTCTCTTGAAATGACTAGCAGTGATGATGTTGCCTAGTTAGAGTAATGAAATATCTGCAAGAAATCGAGCAAGCTCAGAGAGCACCGAGAACTCCTCTTCTGAAATGTCTACCAGGACCTCTTTTATTGCTTTACCTTCCGGAAACAGTTTTGCCTGGCTCCATAGCAGTGTCAGAATTGGGAGACGTATCTGTATGATTTCAGAAGTTGGGAATTTGGCAGCTTCTCAGAAACTCACATTCAATAAGAGAAATAATCAACTACATTTCTGCTGCTGAGTTGCCTGGTAAGAATATATCTCACCAGGCTCAAGGTTGACTCAGTCTTCCATCCTTCTGAGGTCAGTAAAATGAGGACTCAGATTGTTGAGGGCAATATGCTGACTCTCTAAACGGCTTATAAAAGCCCTGTGAACGGGTATATAAGCCTAAGTGCTATTGCTATCACCGTTAGCCATGGATTAAGCCTAAGTTAGATATGGAACCCAACAAGAAATATTCCTTGGATAAGAGTTGAGGCATAACCTTCAAGTCTGAAACCTTGAAGCACACCCTGGACAGATCTCTACACTCTGGCAAAAATCCTACACTCACTGTTGTTTAGAGTTAATTTGGAATATAAGCCATACCAGGCAACTTCCATCAAACATATACAATATAGGCTCAAACATGATGTAACACCAAACAAGGAGAAACAAGGAGGCCACCCCAGATGATGTGACACTTTCTCGGTCCTCCCTGCCCCTGAGCTGTGCTCTAAAATGGCTATGCATAGATCAATACCTGATTATTATGAAACCTTAGAATGAGGAAACTAGCTCTGCCTGCCTGCCTGCCTGCCTGCCTGCCTGCCTGCCTATCTATCTATCTATCTATCTATCTATCTATCTATCTATCTATCTATCTATCATCAATCTATCTACCATCTGTCTGTCTGTCTGCATCTCTCTCTACCCACCTACCTACCCACCTGTCTTATCTATTTATCATCTATCATCAAATTTACATGGTTGACCATCTCAGAGGCTATTCTAGGCAGCATACAGTACCTAATTTTTTTTAAAAAAACTATAAATATGCAAAAGAAGTCATTATTAAAGCTATGTGTCATGTATATCAAAGCTTACTAAATGTGATCCTGGGTGTTTCTTGCTGTAGTTATGATTCTTTGTGCTAAATGTTCACTAAAGTTGAGATAGATTTTTTTGTTATTTTAAGAGCTTTGTCTTATGACATTTATTTTTCTATATAGACATTATCCCGCACACTAAAGCAAGCAGAAAAGCAAAGCCCATCAGATCCACAAAAACTTCTCACCTGAAGCATATTTCTGCTGGGTGACTTACCCCCAGAATACCCTGGGGGTAAGTAAATATCTCAAATGGGGATATATTGTAGTGATATATTGTTAGACCTTAACCCAATAGACAAAGATCTCCTAGGTATTTCTACTTTTACTAGTGCAAAGCAATACAATTGCCTTTGTGATAAAGTTGGACATTCAGCTTCCACTAATTTATTACTTTATTGGGACAAAAGTGTAGACACTTTTCGGGTGTGTTGAGTTTTACATCAAGCACAGAAAACCAACTATAACTCATAATTTTAGTTATGCATAATAATTAAAAACATAATAATGCATGAGACATAATTTTTAAAAAGGTCACAAAATCTCATATGTTCAGCAAGTAAGTCAATGACCCTCATGTTCTTTTGAATTGGTCTATTTTCATTCTAAATTTCAAAGTGATTTATTAGATATTGAAAATAGGGAGTGTCCACATGCTAACTTGCAGTTTTTAATAGAATTCATTTCTTAAATAGTGCCTAAGAAATGAATAAAAATGCTAGAATTAGTCTTGTCCACCATATAATGAGAATGGTTCAAATGTTGCTGTGAAATATGGCCATTTGATATAAGTAACTATAATTGCTCATTGGTAATACAGAAGGTTATATAATCTATGGGATGCTTCAGGAAGATTCCTATTTCTTATTCTCTTATTGATTTAGTTATAAGGAAAAAAATAGCCATAACTCAATTTAATTCATACTACCCAGTTAATTCATTCCCTTTCTCAAATAAAAAGGGGAACATTCAGATTAAGACTAAGCATGTAAGACACTGAGTTTGTTAATCAGAAAGGTTGACAGTTTGGCAGTTCGAAACCCTAGTACAGGTCTCCTGTGTGAGAATTCTATTCTTCAGCCTCTGTAGTAAAATATGTTTAGACAAATTACATGGAGCATGCAGAGATTAGGGTGAGGGAAATTATATTAGAATGTGAGTGCATGCTTCTTTCTACTATTGCCATAAGGTTCCCTTAAAAATTCAGAGTTATCTCACACCCAATAGGATGGATAGCAGGAAATAATTTGCAGATCCATTTTTGAATAGAATAGAATAACAGAGTTGGAAGGGACCTTGGAGGTCTTCTAGTTCAACCCCACCACTTCAGACAAATAGTTATTCAATCTCTTCTTAAAAACATCCAGTGTTGGAGCATTCACAGTCTCTGGAGGCAAGTTGTTCCACTGGTTAATCATTCTCACTGTCAGGAAATTTCTCCTCAGTTCTAAGTTGCTTCTCTCCTTGATTAGTTTCCACCCATTGCTTCTTGTTCTGTCTTCAGGAATAGCTTTGGAGAATAGTTTGACTCCCTCTTCTTTGTAGCGGACCCTGAGATATTGGAACACTGCTATCAGCTCTCCCCTAGTTCTTCTTTTCATTAAACTAGACATACGCAGTTCCTGCAACGCTTCTTCATATATTTTACCCTCAAGTCCCTAATCATCTTTGTTGCTCTTCTCTGCACTCTTTCTAGAGTCTCAACATAATTTTTACATCCTGGTGACCAGAACTGGATTTAGTATTTCAAGTGTGGCCTTACCAAGTCATTATGAAGTGGCATTAACACTTCACGTGATCTTGATTCTATCCCTCTGTTTATGCAGCCTAGAACTGTGTTAGCTTTTTTGACAGCTGCTGCACATGGCTGGCTCATCTTTAAATGGTTGTCCACTAGGACTCCAAGATTCCTCTCATAGTTACTACTACTGAGCAAGGGACCACATATACTGTACCTGTGCATTTTGGTTTTCCTTGCCTAAATGTAGAACCTTACTTTTTTCACTATTGAATTTCATTTTGTTAGATAGTGCCAATGCTCACGTTTGTCAAGATCCTTCTGTATCTTAAGCCATTAGATCAAAGGACTTATGTGCCTTCCTTTCAAATGTCCTAGAACAGAAGACAAGTCATTCCCTTGGTTGTCTATGGAGCTTCTCAGCCATCCAGGTCATGGTTGTCCCAAAGGTGCTTTTTCAAGAGGTATCTGGACTTTCTGGTTTTTCTTTGAAGACATTTTGCTTCTCATCCAAGAGGCTCCTTCAGAAATTTCTCCCACTTTCAGTGAGAACAACCATTGCACCAGTTGTTCTCACTGTAAAGAGAAATTTGCTGACAGGGGAGAATAACAGAATAACAGAGTTGGAAGGGATCTGTCAGAAAATTTCTCCTTAGTTTTAAGTTGAGAACAATTAATCCATAGAATGGCCTTCAGAAGTTGTGGATGCTCCATCACTGGAGATTTTAAAGAAGAGATTGGACAATCATTTGTCTGAAATTATATAGGGCCTCCTGCTTGAGCAGGGGGCTGTATTAGAAGACCTCCAAGGTTCCTTCCAATTCTGTTATTCTGTTAATTTGGAGGGACTACATAGTCAAATCACCATGATATTGAAAATAGATACTCGCATCTTTAAATATTTGGGACATAAGATTGGAACCAACAGAAATACAGCCCTGAAAGTTGACTGTTTCACAATGGAGTGAATGTTTGCATTCTTAGAAAAGAAAATATTCTAGATTATTGTCTACTGAATGACTAAACTAACCAGTATCAGCCAAGTTCCTTCCCCATAACACACAGCAACAGAAAACACACACTTAGAATATAATTGGAAAACACATATGGAAAGATTAAGAAAATAAAGCGTCTTACACAAAATCACCAAAAACTTCAGAGGAAGGGCATTTTAGATAAAAAGTAGGACTTGTGAAACGGTAAGTGTGAGAAATGATGCCAGCCATTATGAAATCTCCAGACTTATAATACTTATGATGAATAGGAAGAGGCTGACTAACATTACATCTAAAGCTAGAGACTTTGGACACTGTCAATGGAAGAAGCACTAATACAAACATCATCAATGACATCATTTTCCATGGAGCTCTTCTGGCTAAAAATGAATCAAGCAGCAGTGATGTGACCCAGCAAGGTCTCTGTCCACTATTATTCAACTTGCTTGGTTGCTTACTATGCGAACTGAAGCCATGACTGTTGAGTGAAAATTGTTCTGCGATCTAACTGATGAAGAATCATACTGTAAAACTCCTACTTTAACTCTGAATGGCAGATAAACATGCTTTGATATTGCTTTGTTTTATTATTTTCCCAAATAGATCTTAAAGGTCCCCAAGGACTTGGAGAAAGAAATAATATTAACATCATAATTGCAGGAGGGAATGATTATGATTATCATTCAAAGAGACAATTGCTTGAAGGTTTGAAAAGGTGAATAAATTCCCTAAATTTCTACTCAACTTTGGTGCTCATTTGGTACGATGAAAAAGTTAATGACATTTTTAATGGTGTATAGAAATTTATATCTATGTCTATTTTCTCTTCTCTTCTCTTCTCTTCTCTTCTCTTCTCTTCTCTTCTCTTCTCTTCTCCTCTCCTCTCTCCTTCCCTTGTCTGTCTGTCTGTCTGTCTCTCTCTGTCTCCGTCTCTCTCTCTCTCTCTCTGTTTATATATACACAAAAATTAAAATCAAGGAAATTATACACTCCCTAAATCATCCAGTTTCTGAGTTACAATTAGTCTTCAACTTGCAACTGCAATTAGGACCTGATTTCCAGTTGTAAGTTGTTATGGTCATAAGTCAAGGTACCTATGTGTTCAGACCTGATTTTATGAAATATTTTGCAGCATCCATTAAATGAATGCATGGTTGTAAGTATGAATCCATTAATCAGAGTGGGTGGTTTTTTTTAACCAGAAATTGGGGGGGGGGACACATTGAAAACATAATAACATGACCATGGTATGGATGCTGCAAATGGTGTAAAGGTGAGTCAGTTGCTAAGTGCCTGAAACGTAATCATGTGATTGCATGTGTGTGTGTGTTAAAACTTTTTATGATGTCCAGATGTGCTTTAGGGGCCATAAAGCACCAGTTCTGGGCATTTTGTAATTTTGAATAATTGTTAAGAGACAAATTGTAAGTGAAGGTCTACATGTATTTACTTGTATCTCTCTCTGTCTCGTTCTCTGTGTCTCTTTCTCTCGTGTCTCTCTGTTTCTCTGTCTCTGTCTGTCTGCTTGTCTGCCTGTCTCTCTGTCTTTGTCTCTCTCTCTCTCTGTCTCTGTTTCTATATAAATCCAGAATGCCAGAGACTTCTAGACAAATATAAAATAAATTCAATATGGAGTAAATTACAAATATTCATAATTAACCATCACTACTGCAATCAACTCCAATCTGTTCCAGGTAGTCTATTCTTTTCAAAGACAAGATCTGTTTCAAAAACAGTTACAGGAAGAGAGTCTAGTTTTTATTCTCCAGTGCAACTCCTTGATCTATAGCCATGATGGCAAACCTATGGCACACATGCCCAAAATGGCACGCAGAGCCATGTCAGCTGCCATGCATGGCATTGCCTGTTCCTCTTCTGTGTTTTTTTTAGCGGGCATAGCCGTGCAATGATCAGCTGTTCTTTGTTCATGCAGCAGTGCCAGAAACCGGAAGAGCTTGTCTTCTGGTTTCCTTTGTGCACATGCACACTAGCCAGCTGATCATTTGTGTGCATGGACTATAAGAAAGGCTGAGTGCCAAAGAATTGTGGCCTTTGAACTATGGCGCTGGAGAAGACTCCTGTGGGTCCCTTGGACTTCAAGGCGACCAAAGCGATCAGTCCTAGAAGAGATCAACCCTGATTGCTCTTTAGAAGGCCAGATCCTGAAGATGAAACTCAAATACTTTGGCCACCTAATCAGAAGGAAAGACTCTCTGGAGAAGAGCTTCATGCTGGGAAAGTTTGAGGGAAAAGAAGAAGGGGACGACAGAGAATGAGGTGACTGGATGGAGTCACTGAAGCAATAGGCATGAGGTTAAATGGACTCCAGAGGATGGTAGAGGACAGGAAGGCCTGGAGGAACATTGTCCATGGGGTCACGATAGGCCAGTCATGACTTTGCAACTAACAACAACAACAACATGGTCATAGGGGGGAAAAACTAGTTGAGTCAGAGTTATAGATTTCTTACTTCTTTATTTTTACCAGGTGCCCCTTGCTGTTCAGCTCAGGCCACACCAAAATAATATAACATTTTGGAAAAAAGATAAAGCCCAAGCACCCGGCACTGGAGGCTAAGATGGAGAAGATCTCCACAGCTACCATGTATTTTCCCTTGGAGCTCAGATAGGTTGGAAGAAACGCCAGCCAAACAGCGCAAAACACCAGCATACTGAATGTGATGAACTTGGCTTCATTAAAACTGTCAGGTAATTTCCTAGCTAAAAACGCCACAACAAAACTGACAGTGGCTAGGAAACCCATAAAGCCCAGGGCGCAATAGAACATGACAGGTGAACCTTCGTTACACTGCAGTATAATTTCTTCAGTCACTGACTGCAAATCCAAGTCAGGGAAAGGGGGAGAGGTGGACAGCCACAAAATGCAAATTAGGGCTTGAATACAGGAACAAGAAAATATAATGGAGTTAGAGAATCTCTTCCCCACCCATTTCCTCATTTGAGATCCAGGCTTGGTAGCCATGAAAGCAAAAATCACTACGATGGTTTTGGCCAATATGCACGAAACTGCTATGGTGAAAATCATGCTGAAGGAAGTTTGCCGAAGGAGGCATCTCCACGGTTCAGGCTTGCCAAGGAACAGCAAAGAACAAAGGAAAGAGAATAGGAGAGAGAATATTAGAATATAGCTGAGGCTTCGGTTATTGGCTTTGACGATGGGTGTTTCTTTGTGTTTCATGAAGATTCCAAACACCAAAACTGTGAAGAAAGAAAAGCAGAGAGCAAACATAGCCAGGATGATCCCCAATGGTTCTGTATAAGACAGAAAGGTTATTTGTTTTGGAAGGCATCCATCCTTGAATCTGTTTGGGTATTGCTCCTTAGGGCATTCAAAACAATCGTCTACATCTGAAAAAGAAGACAATACATTCATACTTTTTCAGTATAGCAATAGCACTGGTAATAATAGTGCATAGACTTATATAGTGTTCCATAATGCTTTATAGCACTCCATCAGTGGTTTACAATGTCAGCAGTGGTGCAGTTTTTAGAGTGCAGTACTGCGGACTATTTCTGCTGCCTGCCAACTGACTGCAATTTGGCAGTTCAAATCTCACCAGGCTCAAGGTTGACTCAGCCTTCCATCCTTCCGAGGTGGGTAAAACAAGGACCCAAATTTTGGGGGCCAATATGCTGACTCTGTAAGTGCTATTGCTATTGCTCCCAACAATCTGGGTCCTCATTTTCTGATCTTGGAAGGATGGAAGGATGAGTCAACTTTGAATCAGTCAGGATTGAATTCCTGGCTGTAGCCAGAGTTAACCTACAATACTGCATTCTAACCACTGCACCACCACAATTTTGTTGGCAATAATCCAAAGCTGAATCACTTTCCTTAAATAAAAATCTTAAAGGAAGATTTGAAGAAGAGAAGAAAATGGAATTTGTCCTTTCGTAGATGAAATAATAGATTAAGAGTAATAGTTATTCTGATTACCTCTTTTTATGCTGAAATACTTTCCAGTCACCTCCCAAATCTAGCTACTATATCATAGAGATACAGAAAATGAATTAAAAAAGTATAAAACTAGAGCTACTTATGTTACATATCTTTATTAATGATTTCTTTATTAGTGGATTTTCACCAAATTCTTCATAAAAAGTAAAATAAATGTCAACTCTTTTTAAAAAAAGAAACAAAAAATAAAATTGGCAAAAACAATACACTAAAGGAAATTCTAGCTCACTGGAAGGAGTTAATTCTTCTGAAATAGGAAGGTTGAAAAGGAGGAAATTAAGAAGAAAATACTGTAGACAGGCAGGAGAAGGGGAAAGGGGAAGTGATGAGATGGGGAAAGGAAAAGTGAAGGGAGAGAAAAGGAGAGAAGAGGAAGGGGAGTGAGGGGAGGGGGGAGTGGTGGAAGAGACGAGAAGAGGAGAGGAGAGAAGAAAAGAGAAGAGGCCTTAGGAATTCAGAGCAAGCTTTGTTGGCATGCAATGTACATTTTGGAAGAACAGAAATACTGAATGCGGCCAAATTTGATCACAAGCTTTCCTCTATATATAGCTATTTATTACCTTCCCTATCTGAAATCTTCCCATCTGAACAGGGAATGCAATTATAGCAGCAGAATTGTTCCCCTTCCTTCTTAGACTTAGTATACCCTAAACGGCAATGAGGATTACACAGAGAAAGGGGCCGCATCTGAACAAAAACAGAATAAAGTTAGTTTAGTTTTTGCAACTTATTAGACAATATATGGCTTAGGAAGACAGTTTGATAGAATGAGAATATATTTATCTATGTATATATTTCTATTATTTTTGCTGAGATAATATTTTATGCTCAGTTTATTCGTTTTTGTTTTGTTTTGATGTGAACCCAAATCAAACAAATCTGGGTGAGTTAAAGACATCAGCCAAGAGTAACAACAACAGCAACAACAGCAACAATCCATTAAGACTGATTCCAATGACATTTGAGTGAGTTGAAGACTCTGTGAAACAAAACTGGCTTTTATGATCTTCTAAATTGTGTAATTTAGATCATCATCTAAATCTTCTAAATTACTAAATTTAAATTAAATTTAAATATTCTAAAGGGAGGTGGTGGCTCAGGGGCTGAGCTTGTTGATCAGAAGGTTGGCAGTTCAAAAAAAAAAAGGACTGACGTCCCGATGGCACGACTTGCAATCTTGGTGCTCTGAGATCGCAGTCAATATTTCTGCTGCTGAATGGTCCATTCGGACCTAAACCGTCCTGCAGAGATGGTGATTGAGAAGGGCACCTCCTGCTGATTTCAGGGACAAGTCCCTGAAAGATCCAGGAATTGCCTTTTTTCCAGCAATAGAAACGCAGCTAATGAAGCTGCTGAAGTTGGGACAGCTCTGGAACATTGGTGAGGAAATTTTATTTTTAGAAAAAGAGACTACCCTCCAAAAAATTAAGTTAAATTAAAATTGAAGAAAGAAGACTATAAGCGGTGAAATTAATCTACATTAAACTTAGTGTGTTATCCTGTTTCTAATTTTTTTTTTCATGGATAGAATTTTTGCAAAGGCTCCCTATTTTTTAAACTGAATGGATTAATTTTTCTTCTTCTTTTTTCACTTTTGCTTACACCTATGGATTAAAATTTTCCTTCTTTTTTATAATGCTTGATTGGATTGATTGGATTATTTTTTATCTCCATTTAAGGGTTTTTTCCTTTCTTAAGCTTGGAATATAAAGAAGAAAATAAGAAGGATTATAAAAATGGTTGTAACAACAGGAGGAAAAGCAGTTATACTGCCACTTAGAGGCTGGAGGCTGGATACATTGTTTTTTCTTCTTTCTCTTTGATCACTTGAGATTCAAGGTTCTTTCAGTTTGTTTACTGAGAGTGATAGTAGGAAGAGCACAAGTTGTTTATACAGTTCTTTTTGGGAGTTCTATCAATAGCTATTGGAGGGAAGACAACATTTTGACTTGAAAGATAATAAATGAACCTGTTTGAAGTTTATTAAAATAGCCTTGAATCCTATAGTGGCAGTGCCTGCCAAAATTGGAACAATGGCGCAGGAAAAAGAAACTGTAACATTGCAAATGATTATATTTTAAATTCAAAATCTATTAGTTGTGACAGAGAGAATTGAAAAGAGATTGGAGAATATGGAATACAAAACAGAAAAATCTTGTTAACAAATATTAATGATAACAATAATAATAATGACATGATAAGAGATGTAGTTAATGATATATATGTACTGGTTTAATATAATTTAGTAACTTTTAGATTGTTATGTTAAATAAATAATCGATAATGACAATAAGGTACACATATGTGTTGGCTTGATATAAACAGTAAAGGATTTTCGTAAATGATTTTGTTAACAAATATTAATGATAACAATAATAATGAAATGATAAGAGATGTAGTTAATGATATGTATGTATGTATGTATGTATGTATGTATGTATGTACTGGTTTAACATAAGGAATTTGGATATAAATTGCAAACAGTAACTTGAGAGAAAAGGCTTAGAAATTTTGTTAATTAATCCTTATTTTGAATATGTTATAAAGGTGTAATGTTATTGTATATATGAAAGTTGATAACAAAAAATTAACTAAGTTTTAGTAAGTAGTAATTTAGTAACTTTTAGATTGTTATGTTAAATAAATAATCGATAATGGCAATAAGGTACACATATGTGTTGGTTTGATGAGAAGAAAATGAATATAAACAGTGAAGGATTTTCTGTTAACCAATAGTAATTATAATAACTAATAATGGAATGATAATGATAAGCGATACAGTTAATGAAAAAAAGTCTTAGAAACTTTGTCAACTAATCTTTATTTAGAATATGTTATAAAGGCTTAAGGTTATTGGATGATTTTTGTAATAACTAATGAAATGCCATCAAGTGGTGTGTTTTTAACTATGGATTATTTTAGGCAAAAGGACACTAAAACAACTTCAGTCAAATGAGAATGATGCTATGTTGAAAGTAAGATTCATTAAGAATCTTTGTCATCTGATATGAATATAAGTAATGACTGTGGAAGAGATGCACGAAAGCTAATTGTAACCAATTGTCACACTTTCTACAAGATGTAATGTAAGATGATGATTTTTTTGTGTTGTTTGTTTAATAAAAATAAAAATTTCTTGCAAAAAAACAGAAAAAATTGATGGAAAAACTGAGGATGTTTATCAAATGAAGAATGTGGAGGACAGAATTCAAAAAATGGAAGAAAAAATGAGCAAAGAGCTAAGAAATCTGTGGATACTGACAACAAAGTGAGCGTGGTTGGTAATGGCAAGAGCGGAATATGGAAAGGGGAGATAGATGGATTGGAACTCTACCCCAGACTTCAAAGCACAGAAGAAGAAAAGAGAGAAAAATTGATGGAGGTAAGGAGAGAAATCTTGACAGAAGCACTAGTGATAAACAAAGATAAGCTGATGGAAAGAGCAGATGTTGGGTTTCGAGCTTTTATGAGATACGAAAGGAACAACATGTTGCGAAGAGAAGTTCACACAAGATTTATTAAGAAGGTAACTAGAATATGAATCCTACAAATGGCAAGATATAAGACTCCACTATTAATGGAAAGATACAGGTTGATGCAATGAAAATGTATACTAAAAATCAAGCTAAATTTAGTTTACTAGTAATATGTATAAAATGAAGCGACAATAGCTATAGTTAAATAATGATAAAAATACATATAGATATATTAGTTTGATAATATGAAATTTTATATAAACAATACATGGAGAATATGAGAGGAGATTTAAAAGCTTTATCTAGAATATGTTATAAAAATGTATTGTGATTGGATGATTTTAGGATGATTTAATAGAATTTTATCATAATCCTATTCTAGATTTTGAATATTATATATAAAAGGATGTAAAAACAATTATATTCAAATTAAGGTTGAGATATAATAATCGTGATATACATGACTATATGTGAATTTAAAATATGCGATTTGATATGAAAAGCAGGTGACTATGGAAGAGATGCATGGAAATACTGTAACCAACTGACACACTTTCTACAATTTGTAATGGAAGATGGCTTTTTTAATTTTTTTTTTTTTAAAAGAAGGTTGGCAGTTCAGTGGTTCAAATCCCTAGCACCGCGTAATGGAGTGAGCTCCTGTTACTTGTCCCAGCTTCTGCCAACCCAGCAGCTTGAAAGCATGTAAATTCAATTTTTTTTACTACCGATTCTGTGGGCATGGCTTATTGGGAGTGACTTCGTGGGCATGGCAGGGCAAGGATACTGTAAAAATGTCCATTTCCACCCCACTCCAGGGCAAGGATACTGTAAAATCCCCTTCCCTCCCCATCCCACTAACCTGCTTTCCAGCTCTGCTCTCCTGTGCAGGGCAACAGAAGAAGACTCAACCGATCAGCTGGGACTTGGGTGGCAGTGCATAGATGGGGTGGAGCCATCCAGAGGTGGTATTTGCCAGTTCTCTGAACTAATTCAAAATTTCTACTTGCCAGAACTGGTCAGAACTGGCTGAATGCCACCTCTGATTTGTATCTTAGCTACTTAGTTCTAGAAAATATATTTTATTTCTTAGTTGTTAATATTTTTTCTAACAAAAGCAGAACCCTCTCAGCTTTCTTGTTTCTAGTTTGTATTTCCCTTTATCACATGTTGTTGTTGTTTTTTTTAGTTGCCTGCCATGCTTATAATCGATGCCTCCCCATCAGTGTAGAGTTCCAAATATCTCCATCCTAACCAGTGGTGAAATGCATTATTTTTTTACTACCAATTCTGTGGGTGTGGCTTGTTGGGCATGGCAGGGTAAGAATACTGCACAATCCCCATTCCCTCCCCACTCCTGGGGGAAGGATATTGCAAAATCTCCATTCCCACCCCAATCCTGGGGGAAGGAATTTGCAAAATCTCCATTCCCACCCCACTCTGGAGACAGCCAGAGGTGGTAATTGTTGGTTCTCTAAACTACTCAAAATTTCCACTACCCTTTCTCCAGACCCTGCTGAATTTTATCCCTGAACTTACTTTTCCACAGAGGATAATTTTATACTGAAACCATGTTTGGATCATGCCTTTCTAATTGATTAAAAACATACACAAGTTATAAAACAGGGGTATCAAATTCGATTTCATTGTGGACCGCACCAAGGTAGTGTTTGACCTTGGGGGACTGGGGTGGGTGTGGCCAGGATGGGCATGGTCAGATCAATGTTATTTGTGTTGGGGGTGCCTGGGGCACCATGAGCACTCTGGAGCTCGGGATGGTGTGGCCGCATGCGGCCCTCCAGGGCACCATTTTCACTGGCAGAGGCACCGTCGGCCAATCCTTTGCTGTTTCCAGGACAATGCCATGGGCCAGATTTAAGCACCCCAGGAGCCAGATCTGCCCCCTGAGCCTTGAGTTTGACACCCTTCTTATAAAAGGACAGGATAATTTTCCATTTCATTTTAAAGTTTTAGGCATTATATTAATGCCTCCCCTCCCCCATCCTTCTCCTCCTCCTTCCAGTCAGTTTTATTCCTTCCACTCAGTCTTGATTCCTAGTGACAAATGGTTGCTTTCATTTTGTTGGCAAGATTTTTCAGAAGTGGATGGATCTTAAATTCATGTTAGGATTTAGAGGCCCTAGGTTCTAGAGATTGAAGGCCATGCATTTGCTCTCGTGCTTAGGGCAGAATGAGAACTACAATCCCCCAGTTTCTAGGCTGATGCTTTAACCATCACACCACCTGGCTCTGTCTTCAAGAGACATATTTAGCTTCTAGCCCATTCAAAACATTTGTACCGTACACAAATTTGTACACACTCTCTCTTTCTTTCTTTCTCTCTCTCTCTCTCCCTCCCTCCCTCTCTCTCTCTCTCTCTCCCATTTAATTTGTGCATTTCCAGAAATATTAAAACTAATTTTTAACCATTGTGGCCAAGTTTATACAGTTTCACATAGATCTCAACCCTACCTGGTTAAATATCCCAGGCCATACAATGGCATCTTCTTGGATGGTAAGAATTTCACCTGAGGATTCCTGCGTGTCGATTTTACCAATGTTAACTCTGAGAAAAGATTGATTGGGGAACATGATCCAATTTAAAATATTGAAACCACCAACTAATTCTCCATTCTGATCAAAAGAAATCACTTCCTCAGCACTATTATTGAATGAGGTGCTTCTCAGATAGTGGTGGAGCTAAATTGGGAGAAAAGAGAAACATGTGGAAAACAGAATCATTCTCAATAGTGAACATTGTAATTCCAGGAGACAATAAAATAGAAAATAAGGATCTAAAAAAAACACTCTTAACTTACAAACAAAAAGGAAATATAGTACTATAGTTTTTCAGAAGTGGATGCATGATTAGGGGACTGGAGGCTAAAGCATGAAGAACGGTTGCAGGAACTGGTATGTCTAATTTAATGAAAAGAAGGACTGGGGAGACATGATAGCAGCATTCCAATATCTCAGGGGTTGCCACAAAGAAGAGGGAGTCAAACTATTTTCCAAGGCACCTGAGGGTAGAACAAGAAGCAATGGGTGGAAACTAATCAAGGAGAGAAGCAAATTAGAACTGAGGAGAAATTTCCTGACAGCTAGAACAATTAATCAGTGGAACAACTTGCCTCCAGAGATTGTGAATCCTCCAACACTGGAAGTTTTTAAGAAGAGATTGGATAATCATTTGTCTGAAGTGGTGTAGGATTTCCTGCCTAAGCAGGGGGTTGGACTAGAAGACCTCCAAGGTCCTTTCCAACTCTGTTATTCTATTCTATTCTATTCAAAAATGGATCTGAATGAACCCTGGAGCAAAATAGCAGAGATTTGTCTTTCAAATAGTAGTTTATCTACAAGGAATATATACATACACCTGCTAGGCAAAATCAGGCAATCAATCATCAACTATAGCACAGAAGCACACATGGAGAGAGAAAGGTACCCTCACAGGGCCTCTCTTGTATATACAGCCTCTTAAAGTGATAACCCTGCTGACTCATTCTCATTGCATCATCATTTAAGTATTACAGCCTTACAGGTGCTGGTCAACTGTTAAATAATTACCCTGACACATCACATTTAGCCCAATGTATTTGCCTGTACCATAGAGTGTGCTCTTTCCCATAATAAGTTCAGAACATTACCTTCCAAGGATGCTGATTGAAAAGATCCCAGCTCTTTGCCTTTACCAATGCATTTTGTTTACTCCTGGATGAATGCATGGCATGAAAAGCATGTGCTACAGCATAGATTGCATTGTAGATGCTGTAGCTGTGGCCAGTCATGCTCGTTCCAAACAGAGTCATAGGAAGAGCCTCCAGCTTCTCTTCCCCGGTGCATGGTTTTTCAACTCTCTCATCTGTTTCACCATCAGAAAACGAGCACGTAAAAGCATGCTGCCAAACTTCTGCCAAGAAATCATCTTTTTTTTCCAAGAGGGGGCTTCTCCTTTGAAGGAATTCATGGAATCCATGCAAGTCTTTTGAGCGAAGGGCAAAGGACAGGGCACCGTGGAGGAAACTGATATCCCAATTTCTTTGAAATGGTAGCGATATGAATTCTATCTGGGCGGTCACGATCCAAACTTTAGCTTTCGTATTCATTGAGACATTGTCCCAGTCGACATAGGCTTTCATGATTCTGAAAAACATCAGAGCGTGAACTTCACCATGAATAACCACTACCTTGGCGCTGCTTTCCATAACAACCTTCATTTTTCTGGTGCCCTCTTCAATGCTCTCAGGTATATAATCAGAAAAGGTTTGTTTCGGAAGCCGCTCAATGAAATCGAAACAGATCCCTTTTTGGGAAAAACTAGGGAGTACCTTCTCTACAAACTCCTCTGTAATATCCTCGTTTTGATAAACCACCCCGATCCATATCCAGTTGAAATGCAACAGCAGCTGGAGAATCCCATTATATTGATGGGCCCGGTTTGGAAACATCTGATGGGAAAAGACAGCTTGAGTTTGTTCATTCATCACTGGAGCAGAGCCATATACGATCTGAAGACATTCGAAAGACAAGAGAGGAAGACGTAAGTCTAAAATATAATATGTTGTCAGTGTTCCAAGTATCATGTAGAATTAAATCAGAGTCCAAGGCAAAATGATCCTTAAAGTTCCAATTTAATAAAGCAGACATCTTAGCACATCTGTGTAAATCCCAATTCTGGAAATGACCTCAGAATTCCACCCAGTTAAAAGTTCATGATCTTCTCCCCACCCCACAATCCATCACATGGTCCAATCTTCTTCTTCCACGCCGGCGTCTCCACCCAGCTGCTTCCAGTCAGGTGTAAAAGTGCGGAGACAAAAGATGACCTTGGCTTCTAGAAAAGAATGAAAACAATACATTCCACAATCCTACTCCTGTCTATTCCCCCCTCCCATCAACTATCTAATGAAACAGCATAATGAGAAAAGAGAAAGTGTGGCAGACCAAAATTCTAAAAGAATATAATTGCAGGCCTGACCCAGGCTTCTCCAAGAAGCATGAGGCAGAGTCCTGGTCCCGACAAAACCCCATTTTTTTAAAAAAAAAAATGAATGTGAATTCCTCTGACTTTACTCCCAAGTCCACCCTGGTTTCTGAGTTGTTCTTTTCTTCTGGCAGCTGTGCATGCGCACACTGGGAACAGGTTCTAGCGGTTCCTCTGCCTCACTGATGTTTAGCTCTGAGGGCACCTGTTCACTGGCAGATGGTCTGGGCCCCATCTCTGTCTCTGATGCAGAGCCCTCATCAGAGCCTTCTCCAGACTCCAGGAATGGCCCATGGTCATGTGTCAAAATTCAGACAATTGGCAACTGGCTGATATTTATGATGGTTGCATCATCCTGGGGGTCAAGCGATCCCCTTTTGTGACTTTCTCACAAGCAAAGTCAATGGGGAAGGCAGATTCATTTAACAACCATGTCACAATTGCAGTGATTCACTTAAGAAATGTAAGAAAGATCATACCACGGGACAAAACTCACTTAGCAAATGTCTCACTTAGCAACAGAAATCCTGGGTTCAGGTGTGGCTGTAAGTTGAGGACTACCTGTATAGCTGCATTTTTTTTAATAAAATGGTTAGCAAATAGAGAGTTGTCTGTAATATTTCTACATAGAAGAAAACTGTCCCTGAATTGAGACAGGTTGTGGAAGAAACAATTTTAGGAGGAAGAAGCAGTTTTCAATATCAACCATATTCAGGACGTATCAACTCCCTCCAACACTGGAAGTTTTTAAGAAGATGTTGGATAACCATTTGTCAGAAGTGGTGTAAGGTTTCCTGCCTGAGCAGGGGGCTGGCCTAGAAGACCTCCAAGGTCCCTTCCAACTCTGTTATTCTATTCTATTCTATTCTATTCTATTCTATTCTATTCTGTTCTGTTCTGTTCTGTTCTGTTCTGTTCTGTCCTGTCCTATCCTATCCTATCCTATCCTATCCTATTACCTTCCCTTCCTTTTTCTCCCCCAGGGGCAAAAATCACAAACTGAATTTATAACTTGACATGGTTGATAAAGATTTTAGTCCTTGTTCCTCTGATTTATTCCCTTTCCCCCGAAAGCTCAAAGGACCAGCTATCATACTGATGCTTTAATCTTTATCCCCATTCCAACAATGTTAACCAAGAAGAGCTGAGACACAGTAACTACTCAATAGATACTCAGTTAGCTTCCATAGCTGAACATGAAACCTGTATCTCCTCCATCCTGATCAAGGAAGCTAAACTTAATCTCCTATCAGGCACCCAAGATTTTCCAGCTCATTTTTTTTTAAAAAAATCTGATCTTACTTGTGGCATCTTAAAGACAGAGAGGATGGTTGCCATGTGAAGACAGACATGTGAATGGGCACCTCCAATGACTGCTAGCAAAATATTCCTGGCATCACACTTGTAGTTAGGGATGAATTGGACCTTCCTAAAAAGAAGTTCCAGTGAAGCAAGATAGGTCCAGCGAGCTTTGAAATGGCTATTATAGATATGGAAGCCCAAGGTGATATTGGGTAAAAGCTGGAGGCTTTGGTTGATCTCCTTTACAGCAAATGCCAAAGCCAGGATGTGTTGGTAAGTCTGAATCAGTACCCTGCAATGAGAATGGCATAGTGCAATATAATCATGCCTTCACAATAGGACATGGACCACACTTCCTTTCTAACGGTGTTTAAGAAAGTGTATCGAAGTGGCCCATGCCTTGTAAGTCTACTTAAATCTATTCACCTCCAGATCAAACCTTCTCAAGCTAAGCATGCTGTATGGAATATAGGATTGGAAAAAAAAATTCCGATATTATAATTGTAACCCTATAAAGGTAAAAGTTCCCCTCATACATATGTGCTAGTCATTCCTGACTCTAGGGGGCGATGCTCATCTCCATTACAAAGACGAAGAGCTGGTGCTTTCCGGAGACATCTGCGTGGTCATGTGGCCGGCATGACTAAACACCAAAGGCACACGGAGCATTGTTACCTTCCCACCAAAGTGGTCCCTATTTTTCTACTTGCATTTGTACATGCTTGCTTTCAAACTGTTAGGTTGGCAGAAGCTGGGACAAGTAATGGCAGCTCACTCCGTTATGCGGCACTAGGGATTCGAACAGCCAAACTGCTGACCTCTCTGATCAACAAGCTCAGCATCTCAGCCACTGAGCCACCACATATCTTGAATGGCATAGTGCAATGTAATTGTGTCTTCACAATTAGGTGTGGACTAAACTTCCTTTCTAAAGATATTTAAGAAAGGGTATCAAACTTGTCTTGTAAGTCTACTTAAATCTATTCACCTCCAGACCAAACCTTCTTAAGCCAAGCATGCTGTATGGAATATAGGATTGGAAATAAAAACCTTTAACAATTCTGATAGCATAATTGTAACTCAATAACTAAGCCTTAAATGCAAACATTTTCAATCTTCCCCAAAGTGTGACATAATCCCCTTTAGGAAGATGAAGGGGACATAATCCCCTTTGCCTAATGAGAGAGCTATCTTTTAAATTCTCTAGGACACCAGGAGACCCAAGTAGCCAAAGGGGAGAGCATTAAAGCTAGAATTGTAAGTACGTTGGTTGGAGACTTTATCAACTTGCTGTGTGCCAATGTTTAGAACTATGGCTTATTATTTATCTCCAAGCCTAATTCATAGGTCTTGCCTTTGTTTGTTTGTCGTTCTTAGTTGCGAAGTCATGTCCAACCCATCACAACCCCATGGACAATGTTCCTTCAGGTTTTCCTGTCCTCTGGAGTCCATTTAAGCTCATCCCAACTGCTTCAGTGACTCCATTCAGCCACCTCATTCTCTGCCGTCCCCTTCTTCTTTTGCCCTCAATCTTTCCCAGCATGAGGCTCTTCTCCAGTGAGTCCTTCCTTCTCATTAGTAAAGTATTTGAGTTTCATCTTCAGAATCTGACCTTCTAAAGAGCAGTCAGGGTTGATCTCTTCTAGGACTGACAGGTTGGATCACCTTGAAGTCCAAGGGACCCCTCAGGAGTCTTCTCCACCATATTTCAAAGGCCTCAGTTCTTTGATGTTCAGCCTTTCTTATGGTCCAACTTTCACAGCCATACATTGCAGTTGGAAAAACCACAGCCTTGACTATACTCACTTTTGTTGGCAGGAAGATATATCTGCTTTTTAGTATACTGCCTAGATTTGCCATAGCTTTCTTCCACAGGAGCAAACGTCTTTTAATTTCTTGGCTGCGTCCCCATTTTGATCTTGGAGCCCAGGAAAATAAAATCTGTCACTACCTCCATTTCTTCCCCATCTATTTGCTAGGAATTGAGAGGGCTGAATGCCATGATCTTAGTTTTCTTAATGTTGAGTTTCAAGCCAACTTTTGCACTCTCCTTCTTCACCCGCATCAAGAAGCTCTTTAGTTCCTCTTCACTTTCTCTGACCTAAGCTTAGTACACAAAATTGTCTGCTACAATGTCCTGCCTGTCAATGAACACATCAACTTCAATCTCAATAATACATGGGCAAACAATAGATACAAACTCCAAACTTGATTGCAGAAAATATGACTTCAGCAACAGAGTGATCAACGCCTGAAATGCACTACCTGATTCTGTTGTTGCATCCTCAAACCCCCAAAACTTTAACCTTAAATTGTCTACCGTAGACCTCACCCCATTCCTAAGAGGTCTGGAAGGGGGTGTGCATAAGCACATCAGCATGCCTACTGTCCCTGTCCTATTGTCCCCGTTTATTCACACCCATTTCTTATCAATATGTCACAGAAGTGAGTCCACTCCCTCACATTTTGTAAATATTTAAGGGTATCTTTTCATGTGACAACACTGAAGAAATGACACTGGGCTACAATGTAAAGTAGTGAGTATCCAGCTTGTATAACAGTGTAAATGTGCTGTCCCCTCAAAACACAGCCAAGTGTCATTTCTTCACTGTTGTCACAGGAAAGGATATCCTTAAATATTTACAAAACATGAGGGAGTGTACTCATCTCTGTGATATGCCTGCTTATACTTATATTGTTACATGTTATATTCATGCTTACACTTGTTTTCTCATACATGCTTGACAAACCAAATAAAATAAACAAAAAGAAGACCTTGTGAGAGAAATGCTAGCTATCAAGCATTCATGGAAACATTAGGAGCAAAATGAAGACAATAGTGTATCCACTTTTGTTTTGAAGTCTGGCTACTTACATAAGACCACTTGGAGAGCTGTGAAAAGGATGCCTGTCAAAGTTCATGGCCTCTGAAAATACATAAATCTGGGACATGATGCCTCCAATTATAAGCTCCCCTGGTTCGTAATACTTGTGAAGTATAGGTATAGGGTCTCGGATGAAACACTGCCCAGCAATGTTCCTACCAGCTACCTGGGGGAGCAACATGAATCCATAAAGTAGTAATATTTCCATATTTCATATTTTCAATAGAGAGAAGACATACTTTTCTGACATTCTCAGCCAATTAAAGAGAGGGGGGGGGGAGGAGAAGTGGAGATGAAGGTATCAGTCTGGTGCTCCTAAAGCACATGCTGAGAAAAAAATAAGAAATATTTATAATTTTTTTTCTCCAGGCTCACTGTGTAGTTTTACATACAGTCACTCGAATTCCCCAAAGATGAAAAATAGATGGCGTAATAATTACGGCTAATTTAATAATAACAAAGGGAGCAATGGTTCTAATAATTCTCTGCAGCACTGAAAAACAAAGATGTTTCATGAATCTTTGGGTGCACTTTTGTTTATAGAAAAGCAATGACATTTTAGTGGGGAAAAATCTGCTATAATTCTGAAGTTTCAGGAAGAGGAGGATGAGATATGTGTAGACATTTATTGAGCAAATGAATATAGCTTATTCATGAGGTTGTTTTTTTATTTTTTTTTGGTGTGTGTATGTGAGTATGGGTGTGCATCAGTGGTGGGATTCAAATAATTTAACAACCGGTTCTCTGCCCTAATGACCATCTGGGTAGGTGGGGCTCGGTGGTCATGTGATTGGGTGGGCATGGCCAACTCAAGGTCACTCAGGTCAATGGGCGCTTTGCCTTAGCTGTTACAATGTAGTAAGGGTTAACCAGAGAGGCAGTTTCTGTAAGCAGGTCAATAAAGATTAGGCTAGAAACAACACCAGAATGTTTCCTTCCTGCCTTCCTTACAGGATTAGTCCTATAAAGTGGGGGGGGGGGGGAAGGAGATTTCTTCCAGCAACCGGTTCTCCAAACTGCTTAGAAAGTTACCAACCGGTTCTCCCAAATAGGTGCGAACTGGCTGAATCCCACCACTGGTGTGCATGTTTGTGTGCGTTGTTACAAAGATGCTTTTTTTTTTCAAGAGACAACTAGTGTAAAGTACCCTAATGATGCCTACTTCATAATAAGTGACCTGATAGTGTAATACAAAAAGCAGTGATTTATTAACAGCTCCATTAGGAACTCTTCATTAGGCATTTCTTATTTGCAGCCTTCTTTTTTGCGCTCTTTATCTGCTTTTGAACTTTGCCCATGTTTCTGTCCTCCCTTCAGTCTTGTAATAAATCACGTTATCCAATAGCTTCATTCATCTCAACCCAGCTACTATAATCTGAGATCTGGCTCCGCCGACGCTCTGCATGGAATGTCAGCACAGAGAGTTGACAACTGGTCTTTAAGGTTTTTCTTTGAAGATGCTTCGCCTCTCATCCAAGAAGCTTCTTCAGTTCGGATTGGATAGTGGGGAATGGAAGGATTTATACTTCTTGCAGACAGCTGGACATTTGCATTCTTTTAACGGGTCATTAAGGTAACCTGGAGGTTTACCTGTCTCATCAGTGTCACCTGAGTGGTGCAAATTGGTGTGCAGCCTTCTTGGAACTGTTGAAAGGACTGTGTTGCCCACATCAATTTGCATCACTCAGGTGACCCTGATGACACAGATAAATCTCCAGGTGACCTTAAAAGAATGCAAATGTTCGGCTGTCTGCAAGGAGTATAAATCCTTCCATTCCCCACCATCCAGTCAGAGCTGAAGAAGCTTCTTGGATGAGAGGTGAAGCATCTTCAAAGAAAAACCAGAAAGGCCAGTTGCCTCTTGAAAAAAAAACACCTTTGGGGACAACCATGACCTGGATGACTGAGAATCTCTATAAGTTTAGGTTTAAGTTTATTGGATTTATATGCCGCCCTTCTCCCAAGGACTCAGGGCGGCGTACAACATAAAAGAAAGCACATATTACAAAAATTAAAAGGGACATTAAATAAAGTATCCCAAAAAACCCCAATTGATATTTACAATAAAAAATAAAAAAATAAATTAAAATTAACAACCAAATTAATCCTATATTTTATTCTATTCAGGCCAGGCCGGCTTGCTGGAAAAGCCAACTTTTTAGGGTGCGTCGGAAGGACCAGAGGTCGGGGATTATGCGAAGCTCCGGGGGCAGCTCTTTTCAGAGGGAAGGCGCTCCCACAGAGAAGGCTCTCCTCCTGGGGGTCGCTAGCCGACACTGTCTGGCCGACGGCACCCTATAGACTTACAGCTATGCAATTTGGGATGAACACCCATGAAATGGTGTAGGAGTAGGAATAGATTTTCAGAGGGGGAAAAATTGGAAACTACAGGAACTCAGGAGACCCTGAGGACACAGATAAACCTTCAAGTGGCCTCAATGACCCTCTAAAAAGGATGCAAATGACCTGCTGTCTGCAAGGAATATAAATCTTTCCATTCCCCACCATCCAATCCGAACTGAAGAAGCTTCTTGGATGAGAAGCAAAACATCTTCAAAGAAAAACCAAAAAGGCCAGTTGCCTCTTGGGGAAAAAAAAAAGCACTGTTGGGACAACCATGACCTGGATGATTGAGAATTTCCATAGACATTTGTAAGTGTTGATCATTCACATTTTTGTCATAAAAGAACCATTGCAAATTAACTGAAGCTAGGAAAATGGATTGTATCATAGATATTTTCTGAACTGAAAACATTTTATTTATAAACTATTCCAATGTAAATTTACCCACAGGCTCATACTGTATGGGAGCCACCCAGTGGTGGGATACGACCGGTACGCCCCAGTAAAGGCATACTGGTGCTACTGGGAGCACAAGGTACCATTCCGGTACTGTGCTCCGGAGGGCCCGCCCACTCTCCTTACCGCTATTTGAGCTGATCAGGGCTTTTGCGCATGGAGCGAACGGCGCCTGGAAAGGAGGGTATGGAGAAATAGAAAGGATGTTTCTGAATTGAAGAAAGTAGAAAGGGAAGAATCAACTTCCCCCTTTGGGTTATAGACCAATCCTTGAAGATCAATATTTGATTAATTTTCCAACAGTAGGAAGGGAAGGGAAATATCATCCGTATCCAATTTCCTTCGTGAATGTTCTTTGGCTGGGACTGTTCACTATGTTTCCTGGAGTTTTGAAGTTATGACACTGGTAGAGCTGGATGAAGGATGGCTCAGTGGCTCAGTGGCTAGGACACTGAGCTTGTTGATCAGAAGGTCAGCAGTTTGGTGGTTCGAATCCCTAGCACCGCAAAATGGAGTGAGCTCCCGTTACTTGTCCCAGCAGTTCAAAAGCATGTAAAAATGCAAGTAGAAAAATAGGAACCACCTTTGGTGGGAAGGTAACAGTGTTCTGTGCGTGCCTTCGGCATTTAGTCATGCCGGCCACATGACCACAGAGACATCTTTGGACAGCGCTGGCTCTTCGGCTTTGAAACTGATATGAGCACCCCACCCCACCCCCGAGTCGGCAACGACTAGCACATATGTGCAAGCGGAACCTTTACCTTTTCTTTTAGAGCTGGAAACTCAAATTACTCCAAAATCTAAGCATTACTATCCTGCTTCCTTTATTATTTGATTTTGGATCCAGGTGCCCAGATGAAGTTGGTTAGTTCTCTCACCCAAAACAACATGGCTGTTTCATGGGTCCAGGAAGTCTGTTCTTCCAAAGTTTAAGAAAACAAAATATTGGAGAAATTGGATCCAGTGTCTTAACCCATCAATGTTCTTGAGGGTGTAATGTAAGCAGGGGTGAAATGCTACCAGTTCGGGCTGGTTCACCCGAACCAGTAGTAAAAAATGCTACTGGTTTGCAGACCCGGTAGTAAAACATATTTTAAAAAGGGTGTGTGTGTGTGGGGGGGGGCATTCCCATCTCACATTGCACAGCTGATCTTCGGAACTTTATTTTTTTATTTTTAAGCATTTTTTTTACTACAGGTTCTCCAGAAACATGGGGGTGGGGTCCGTTTTTGCTCACAGCAGCCTGCTAGGGAGGGTGTTGAGATAGATTGATAGATAGATAGATAAATAGATAGATCGATAGGTAGGTAGGTAGGTAGGTAGGTAGGTAGGTAGGTAGGTAGGTAGGTAGATAGATAGATAGATAGATAGATAGATAGATAGATAGATAGATAGATAGATAGATAGATAGATAGATAGATAGATAGATAGATACTGTAGATAGAAAGAAAGAAAAAAAGAAAGAAAAATGGAGGGAGGGAGGGAAAAAGGAGAGGAAGGTAGGACTACAAACCTGGCACTAGAAACAGCTTCAGAGGATAATCCAGGGCTAAAAGGGACCTGGAGGTCATCTAGTCCAACCCTTTTCCAGCAGGACTTTGTGAGTTTTTGGCTTTTGATCCCCCAGTTATATGACTATACAGCCACACCCATCCAGTCACATCCCCCCACCAAGCCAGAACCGGTAATAAAAAAAATTAGATTTCATCACCAAATTGAAGTCCGAAACAGTAGAGGACCCTGAGATAATTCCTCCTATTTGGGAGTTGTACTAGTTGGAATCAAGACAAGTCTCAAAGCTTTAGAGTAAAGTAGGACGTAAAGTGAGATTTGGACATTAAGTGTGAAACCTACTGAGTCAGGCTGGACAGCCTCTCGGGACCCCTTTACTTCTATATTAAAAAGCCACATAAGCAGAGTTGCAGCTTGCAAAAGAACAGGAAGCAAGTGCCTAACCACAAGATGTTCCAGCCAACGTCCCTATGTCAAAAGTCCAAACCACAAGGTTCAGATAAAGTTCATTAATGACACGTAATCCATACCTGTAACAAAAGAAGTAAGACCCCATCTCCTTATAAGGCTTTCTCCTCAAGGTAACCACTAAGAAATGAGTTAAGTATTTCTGTGTTGCAATGCTTTTGAGAATGTATAAGAATGCGTGCTTTGATAATGAAGGTTGTTCAGAACTTGCAATGCTAGCCATGGGCTAGCTTTCTGAACCTGGATGCCAAATAAACTTTTCCTGTATCCTGAGAAGTCTAAAGCCTGTCATTTTCTGCAACAAGAGGGCTCATTGGAACAGGCAGTGACCTAGGCCAGCCATGCCCCTGAACCAGTTTCCCAATCATTCACTCTGGCCACCTGCCCGATCCAGTCACTCCTCACCTTCCGGGTGGCTTCCCTGCGTAAGCCGCTTTGCCTGCCTAAGCTGCCATGTGGTGCCTGCTGTTCGCCCCAACTGAGCTACCTCCTCCTGCCTACAGGTAAATCTTGCTATCCCCATTTTGTAGATCAGCGGAAGGATGAGGCTGGAGCCAGAACAAGGAACGCTTTATTCAGGTAACAACTATATACAGGCGATTCAGCACCTTCCCTGCTTGACAGCTATTTATACGGAGCTGTCAAGCAGGGAAAGCCAATGAGTGCGCCCCTAGCGGCTCGCGCTTAGCCAAGCTGCGCCTTAGCCAATCAGGACGCGCTTGGCTAGTTACTAGCCGCTAGGAACTATGCTTCAGTTCTACAGGAGTCGTCGGAGGGCTGAGTTGTGCTCGTGGTAGCTCCTCCCCAAGGGGAGTGGAGCTCCGAGCGGCGCCATCTTGGATTGGCCCAGAAGGTGGGCGCACCGCAGCAGGTAGGCCGGGCTGAGGGGACGCGACTTCAGGGGTGGAGTCTTGGTGCCGGTAGGCGGCGGCTGATGGGTAGAGATGCTGGAACCCAGGGGGCGGAACCGGAACGTATTGAGACTGAGACAGGGATGCCGGCCAGCAGGTGGCGGCAGGGCAGGAGAGGCCTGACTGGGGGAAGGCCTTAACAGTTGAATCAAACAATGCGAACTCGGCTTGAGGAACAAGATGGCCAGGAAGAACACCTGCAACACTAGGAGAGGAGAGGCCTCCCTGGGGAAAGGCCTCATTGCAGAAATCGTTGACCGGCTGGGATGCAGCGGCATCCTGGGCCCCTGGATCTGAAGGAGTGCCAGTCTCGAGTGGAAGACACCTCCTTAGCTGATCCACATGGTGTCTCCACTCGGATCCATCGGCCAGTCCGACCCTGTAAGAACAGGGACTAGTTATGGACAAGATAGACGCAGCCACCCACTTAGTGTCCCCAAAGTCGCATTGAATCACCGCTACACGCAATGACTGCAGGAATTGACTGACTGTCTCTGCCGGTTTCTGCACACATTGGCGGAAAGCGTAGCAGCGGGTGATTCGTGAGGGGGTGGGAGCATAATGGTTTTTTAGTTTGGCCATCAATGTCTCCCGGCTAAACCGGCCGAGGAGAAGCCAGAGCCCTTGCTGAGGCAAACATGGCTGGGCTGCAGCAGCTGAGGAAAAAGCTGTACTTCTCCTCAGGAGGCAGGTTGTGGTTTTTTGAGGCTATTAGGTAGCACTCAAAGCGCTCGAGGAACCCGGCCCATGACTCGTCGGAGGTTCTGAACGGGGCGAATGGTGGCAGAGCTGCCATCTCTAGGTCGAGAGGTGTGAGGCAAAGTAAAAATGAGGAATGAAGAGCCGATGGAAGTTCCGCGGATTGTGCGGCTTCATGGCTGACGGTCTTCCCGTTTGTCCTAGGCACCAATCACTGGAATCACCGTGATCCCATTCTCGTCGCCAGTTTTGTAGATCGGCAGAAGGACGAGGCTGGAGCCAGAACTGCAGGAGGAGGAACACTTTATTCAGGTAATAACTGTGTACAGGTGATTCAGCACCTTCCCTGCTTGACAGCTATTTATACGGAGCTGTCAAGCAGGGAAAACCAATGAGCGCGCCTTTAGAGGCCAGTGCTTAGCCAAGCCGCGCCTTAGCCAATCAGGGCGCGGCTTGGCTAGTTGCTAGCCGCTAGGTCGTAAGTCGAGGACTTTCTGAGTCCTCAACACCCCCCTCCCCAGAGCTTGCTGCACCCACCCCACTGGGCTTGCAACCTTACCTTCCCCTGCCCCTTCCAGGATCCCCATGAGCCCTATTTTGGCTCACAGGGGGTTTCAGGGAGGCCCACTAAGCCCAAAATAGGGTGGGGGTCCCCAGGCCCATTTTGGCTCCCAGGAGGCTTGAGTTAGGCCTGCTAGGCCCAAAATATGGCATGGAAGGGGACCCTGCACCCATTTTGGCTCCCAGGCTTGAGGCAGGCCTGTTAGGGCCAAAATATAGCATGGAGGGGGCCCTGCACCCATTTTGGCTCCCAGGAGGCTTGAGGCAGGCCTGCTAGGCCCAAAATATGGCATGGGGGGGGCCCTGCACCCATTTTGGCTCCCAGGAGGCTTGAGGCAGGCCGGCTAGGCCCAAAATATGGCATGGGGGGGGGCCCTGCACCCATTTTGGCTCCCAGGAGGCTTGAGGCAGGCCGGCTAGGCCCAAAATATGGCATGGAGGGGGGCCCTGCACCCATTTTGGCTCCCAGGAGGCTTGAGGCAGGCCTGCTAGGCCCAAAATATGGCATGGAGGGGGGCCCTGCACCCATTTTGGCTCCACGAGGTTTTAAGCAGGCCTGCTAGTGCCTCCCCCCTGGATCCATTTTGGCTCCCATGAAGCTTGAGGCAGGCCTGCTAGGCCCAAAATAGTGCATGTGGGGGTGTGCCTAGCATGCCTCCCTGCAACCCCCTGTGAGAAAAAATGGGAGAAAGAAAGAAATCCTCACCATTTTTGGTTCCCAAGTGCATGGAACAGAAGTCTGCAAATTTGGCAACTTTAAGACTTGTGGACTTCAACTCCCAGAATTCAGCTCTGCTGGCTGGAGAATTCTGGGAGTTGAAGTCCACAATTCTCAAATTTGCCAAATTTGAAGCTCTCTGGCATGGACCTTGAGTTGAGAGCTTATTGAAAGTGTGGCTAGCTATCCTTGCTCAGGCTACGCTAATCAATAGTGGAGCTCTAAGAATGCCAAATGATCAGTGGGAATGTTCTCAGTTTCAAAATGTCTGGCTTTTCTTTCTCCTACCAAAGACCTTCTGGGGTTCTTCATAGGAAGGGATGAAGGAAGGAAGGGAGGGAGGAAGGGAGGGAAGGAAGGGAGAAAGAGGGAAGGGAAAGTGAATGAGATATGGATGGATGGATGGATGGATGGATGGATGGATGGGTGGGTGGAGAAAGGGAGGGAGGGAGAGAGAGAAAAGGAAGAGGAAGGAAGGACCATAAACCTGGCAATAGACACACCTTAGAGGATGCTTTGAAACAGCACAGCAAGCCAGGACTGAAAGAGGCCTCAGAGGTCATCTAGTCCAACCCCCTGCTCCAGCAGGAGACCTCATATCATCTTCATTATTTTGCTGCCTCTAACACAGAGAAATCCCCAGAAATCCCCATGCATTGCCAACCTCCCCCCCCCCAGTAAAAAAAAATCTAGAGCAAAAACTTCATGCATTAGTAAAAAGAATAGAAAAGGGGGCTGCTGTGTATTGTTTAATGGACTGCTAAATTGGCAAAATGGATAGCTAAATTGGCCACGCCCACCCATTCACATGACAGCCCAGCCACCCCCACCTGGTCACATGACTGCCAAGCCATACCCACAAAAAAAAAATTGGTAGTAAAAAAAAATTGAAACCCACGACTGGAACTGATGCCTCTGTTCTGGATGAAGCAGTAATTAAGGAAGAAAATAATGTCCTTAGAATTATTTAGTCACCAACATCACAAGGCTTCACAGACCTACTGTAGCTCTCCCATAAGGTCTCCTTTGAAAAAAAAAATTGCTTGTATTTCTCTCTCTCTCACTGATTAATCTAGTTTACTATTGTGCTCAATCTTTCTTTTGCTAACTTCTCTCCACACAGCAAATTTGGTTCCATTCTATTAGATTTTCCAGTCTTATGGGTACTGCCCAATCCCTTTAAGGGAAGAAGGAAGGGAAAGGAGACGAGGAAAGAAGAAAGTAGAGAAGGGAGGGAAGGAGAGAAAGGAAGAGTGGAGAGGAGATGAGAGGAAGAGAACGGAAGATAGAGAGGAGGAGAGGAAGATGGAAGGGAGAAAGAGAGAAGGAGAGAGGGTAGGAAGGGGAAGAGGAAGAGAGGAGGAGGGGAGAGGTAAGGGAAGGTGGAAGGGAAAGGAGGAAATAAGTAAGTAGAGAAGGGAGGGAGGGAGAAAAGAAAGGAGAAGAATATGGTGTCAAAACAGGTGAGGGATGGTAAACAAAGCAACCCAAATGGAATATTATAATTCTATAAATGGAATGACAAATGTATAAGAACCATGAACGTAAAAAAAGAATAATAACTATGTGAATGTATACCTATAATTGTATATAGAGAACATTTTTTTAAAAAAAATATTAAATAAAAATATTGGTTCCATTCTATTCAGATTTTCCAGACTTATGGGTACTGCCCAATCCCTTTACAAAAATTGTTTTTCAAAATTGGGTTGACATTCTCTTGATTGCTGCAGAATCTTGAAAAGCAGAGGTAGCAGAAAATGCCCATCTGTTAGTTGGGGAAGCATGAATCCACGATAACAGGCTCAGGCTCCATTCCAAAGCTCCATTTCCAATTGACTCTATCTTCCACATTCCAGGGTAATGTAGTTCTACCATTCCCCCCGAAAATAAGACAGGGTTTTATTTTCTTTTGACCACTGAAATAAGCATTTGGCCTTATTTTCGGGGAGGTCTTATTAGTTTTGAGGTGCAGGAGGCGGCAAGCATGGTCACCTCATGGTTGCTGCTTGTTATTTCTCACTGGACCTGCCACTCATCTTGTGGCGGTCATTAGCATGACAGAAGGGGCACGGTGGCTAGGGTTGCAGGAGCAGCCTTTAGGTAAGGGCCTGTGGCAATGGTGGGATTCAGCCACTTCGCACCTATTCGGGAGAACCGGTTCTTAACTTTCTAAGCAGTTCGGAGAGCTAACCCTGTAAAGAAGGCAGGAAGGAAACATTCTGATGTTGTTTCTAGCCTAATATTTATTACCCTGCTTACAGAAACTGCCTCTCCAGTTAACTCTTATTACATTGTAACAGCTAAGGCAAAGCACCCATTGACCTAAGTGACGTTGAGTTGGCCATTCCCACCCAGTCACATGACCACTGATCCCCGCCTACCCAGCTGGTCATCATGGCAGAGAACTGGTTGTTAAATTATTTGAATCCCTCCACTGGCCTGAGGGGTGCATGGGGCATGTTCCCCCCTCCATTTCCCCCCTCCAGATCATCTCCTCACCTTGTATTGTTTGCATGGCAGTAACCAGAGGAAATGGCAGGGACTGTCTGCTGTCTGCGCAAACATTTAAATATTTTTGGGAGGGCTTATTATCTGGGGAGGTCTTATTTTTGGAGAAACAGGGTAAAGTGGAATATTATAATATTCAAGGAAGACTCTGTGTGTGTGTGTGTGTGTGTGTGTGTTTGTGTGTGTTTATATTTCACTCATTTTCACTTCCCATCTCCCTCAGAGAGGTGATTTGAGAGGTATACAATTTAATGAATTGAATTAAGCATTAAAAAATAGAATAACTTAAGTTTTGTTTTTTAAAGAAAAGTATTAGGTATTTTAAAAAGAATTATGTATAAAGCAAAATTGGTGGGCAAAATAACCTCAACTGGTGTGTTTCTATCCTCCCCCCATCCCAACCAGTGGTGTTTTCATTTGTTTCCTTCTGTGCATATGAAGTCTTACTCTCCTATTTTTTCCCCAAAGGTTCCTAACCATGCAGCGATGACTGTTGCAATACGATAAAAATGTTTCCTTCTGATATTTTTCAAAGTACTGCTGCAAAGAATAATACTGATTACAGATTAAGGGTAGTTATTGCCCCTTCTTCTCCAAATCTTAAGGGAATTCCAGGCAGGCACTGTAAAAATGATCACTCCGGATTAAGACATTGCATTCTTTCAATATCTGCTTAGAAATACAGAAGCACATGAAGGTAGGATTAATATTTCATCTTTTTAAACTTTAAATAAAATTCATTGTCTTAAGTTTAGATAATATTAATAAATGGCCAGCTACTCACTTGAATGGTCGCATAGGAGTTACTGTTTGAGGTCTACAATGACTACATGTTATAGTCAGTTGGTTATAGTCAGAACATTAGTTTTACTTTTTTCCCCAACTATGATGTGCATTTCTCTTCCCTGCACCTGCAGACTTAGAAGTCCTCCTCCAATTGTTCATAAATATTATCAGTCCGGAGATTTAATCATTGCTGCTATTACTCATCAGATTTTGTTTGTTTCAAATGAGATCACTTTTCAAAGTGTCCCTTATTCTGAAGTCTTTGATCAGTATATGTAAGTATCCAACTTCTTCTCCACCTCCTCATACCATCTTTCCCCACTTTGCCATCTAAAAGCTGTATTTTCTTTCTCTTTTATGCTTAAAGTTATTCATTGCTTGTCAGTTGGTATGACCTGTTCCAGTGACCTTATTTAGCCCTTTTGTCTCTCAGCTCTTGCACCATTTCTGTTGCCCATTTCTGGACTCCCCTCAATCTAATGAATACATTTTCTTAAGTGAGGTCTCCAGAAGTGAACAAAGTATTTCAAATGGGTGGCTAACTAGATGCTACCTTAGCTCAAAGTTAAGTAGCCACAACTGGGTCCTACTTGATACAATCTAGGGCTATTTGTTAGTGACCAGATTGCAAGTATTCAGAACAAACCATAAGCACTAATTTATATATTTTTGTACGTATAATTTATATGTATCAATTAAAACACTGTCCACTGTCCAACATTTCTGAAAGAGAAATATATTGATGTCATTTCTAACTCTCGCTGAAGGTTAATTACTCATAATTACCAGCACACTTTGGCTCTGGCATTTGCTGTAAAGGAGATCAATGAACATTCTGGGATCTTACCCAATGTTAGCCTTGGTTTCTTTATTGCTACTCACTATCCTGGGGGAATTACAACTTATCAATTAGCAATGGAATTTCTATCTACAAAGGATAAATTTATACCCAACTACAAATGCAATGACCAGACCAACACAGTAGCTGTCATTGGAGGACCCCTGATTAACACCTGTCTCAACATGGCAATCACTCTACAAAACTACAAATTTCCCCAGGTGAGACAAAAATTGGAACAATATGAGAGGTTCACCAACTATTTATTATATTCAAAAGGTGGGTCACTGAAATGAAAATATGAGCAAAACCATGAATAAGAACATCTTGAAAGGCCTATCTCTTTTTGTATTGTTAGCAACATTGCAGAAGTTATGTAAAACTAATTTTTAGGCATCTTATTTTTGTATCCCACCCAAACTTTCTTAACCTTAATTGGGTTAAGAGAACACACATGCATTGTTTTTTTTTTCTTTTATTTTGGATGAGACCCTTTATTTCTATGTTCTTCTGACTTTCTCCATTTAGATTTTTTATGGATCACCTCCATTGATGAATACTGAAACAGCAATGTTTGTCAAATGGATGTTCCCAGATGAAACCCATCAATTTAAAGCACTACTGCGTTTATTGTTGCATTTTGGATGGACCTGGGTTGGGTTAGTTTCTCTGTTTGAGGAAGATAGGGACAGGTTCATTCAAAAGAGACTTCCCATGTTTTCAGAGAGAGGAATCTGCTTTGACTTTTTAATATGTCTTCCCCAAATGGTGTATGGTAATGCAGCTGCTGAGTGGATGGAAAATGCAGAAAAAATATTCAAAGTGATTATGGAGAGTACAGTCACTGCAGTCATTGTAAGTGCTGAAATTACAGGCATGGTTATTTTGAGACTAATGGTCAATTTTTTCAGTTATGATAATATTCCAAAAGAGAGACAGGCCAAAGTTTGGATTATGACAACCCAGATGGAATTTACCTCCATTCTGATGCAAAGACAGTTCCACATTGATTTTCTTCAAGGTGCCCTTTCCTTTGCAATTCACTCAACGCAGCTGACAGGATTCCAACAATTTATGCAGAAGAGAAACCCAAACGTTGACAAAGAAGATGGCTTCATTAGGGATTTCTGGAAAGATGCATTTGAATGTTCCTTCTCCAGTGATATTGCAGATGAGAAGGCTGAAAGGATCTGCACTGGAGAAGAGAAGCTGGAGACTCTTCCTAATTCTGTCTTTGACACCACCATGAATGGTCATAGTTACAGTCTCTACAATGCAGTCTATGTTGTGGCACATGCTCTGAAGGCCATGTGCTCTTCCAAACTCAAAGGGGAACGAAAAATGAATGAGAGGAGATGGAAGCTCTTCCTCCGATCACCTTGGCAAGTAATGTTGGCTAATACAAAATTTGGGGAAATCATAAAGTACCAGAATAGGAGACCAGTTTGTTATTGTTGTTGTTTTAATTTTGTTGTTTCAACAGTTAGAACACTTTATAGATAGTTATATAGAAGTAGCTAATATTTTCATTAAAAATAAAATAAAATAAAGTAAATGTAATGCTTAAATATGGAGACAGTTAGAAATATGTAATATGTAAGTAGTAAATATTAATATTATTATCAATAATAATAGAAAATACTTCAAGTGAATAGCAAATCCATCAAAGAGTCATATGAAGAAAATGTCGATTTGTTAATTAACACCTCAAATAATTCTGTCTTGCCTACACTTTATGGCAGAAAACCAAATCCACAATTTCTGAAAAGGTTAGTAAAGCAAAGTGGTCCTCCCCTTTCTGGATTTTGTATTGGAATTCTCATCTGATAGTTTTTCACCTGAGAGTACAATCAACATTGAGTCTTTATTGATTAGCCCTTGGGTGATATCAAAGTGCAAAGTTCCAGAAACAAATTATTACTAAAATTTGATAAAATTTTATTAATAAATTTAACAAAATTTAATTTGTTAAAATGGAATTGGAATAAAATCTGATTTAAAATGGAATTGGAATAAAATACAGTCTAAAATGAAATTGGAATAGAATACAATAATTTAAGATATATTTACCATATGATAATATTTCAGTGTCATCCCTGCAATCTAGCCCAATTACTCCCACATATGCAGATTTCAACCCAATCATTTTGTTTAAGTCATGTGCTGTGTTAAACGTTATTTTAGATTTCTGGCTGTACATGAGGTAAATTGTTTTTATATGGAGATCCCAAAGGGTTAAACACTTGGTATATAGACGAAAGTAACTCTGAGTAGAAAATGTGTTTGATAAAAAAATATTTCTTTTTCAGTTTAAAATAGTATAGACTGGAGCAAAATAGAACAGCTTTTGTTTTATTAAGTCTAGCCCAAATATGAAAAAATAAATTGACATATTTCCATTCCCTTCAAAGATTCCCGTGTCGTCTTCTTTTTCTTTCTTTTTTCTTCTTTAGCTCCACCATTTCTTGCAACAAGTCTCCTTTAACAACAGTGCTGGGATACAGGTTTCTTTCGGCCCCAATGGGGAATTAGAAACGGGACTTGATGTTTTCAATTGGGTCACATTTGCAAACAAGTCCTTTCTGAAAGTCCAAATTGGAAAGATCGACCCCATGGCTTCCCCAGACAAGCTCCTCACCATTTCTGACAAGGAAACCGTTTGGCCACTCATATTTAACCAGGTGTGTCTCATTTTTTCCTTTTCCTGAATTTATTAGTTACGGACTGATGGAGTAATGATTAAGCAATCATAATCATAGCAACCCTTGAAGCAAGAAGTTATTTAGCAGTCTGTATGTTATTCATTAGAGGTAGTTCTCGATTTACAACAGTTCATTTAGTGAAGGTTTGCAATTATAATAACACTGAATAAATTGATGTAAAACTGGTTTTCACACTTACAACCATTGCAGCTCCCGCATGGTCATGTGATCAAAATTCAGATGCTTGGAAACTGACTGGTATTTATGACAGTTTCAGTGTCCTAGAGTCATGTGATCAGCTTTTGCGAGTCATTGGGGAAGCCAGATTCACTTCACAACAGTGTTACTAACTTAACAACTGCAGAGATTCACTTAATAACGGTCATAAAATGGAGCAAAACTCAATTAACAATGGTCAACACTGAATGAACCTGGCTGAGGCCATCTTTATGGCTTCGGGTTGCCATTGGATAGGAGGGGGAGCAAAGAATTTCATTTTTTTAGGAATCTACCTGTCTTGGAATTCTGCTCTCTATGGGTACATTACTTGGAACACTAACATTCTTACTTAATAATATAAACTTTGGGTTCAATTGTGGTCATTATTCGAGGACTATGCTGCCTACCTCTAGGTGACTTGTAATTGTAAAAACAAGATAAAACTATCTTAGTACACAGGATTTATTTCTTATTGCATTTGTAAGTAATTTTTATATATATATATATATATATATATATATATATATATATATATATATATATATATATATATATATATATATATATATATATATATATATACACTGTACTTTACAATGAACACAAATGTATGAAAATAGAATGGTTTTTTTTTTTAAAGGTATACATAAATTTCATGATTTCAACATTTTAGAATTAACTTTTTAATAACCTCCTTGGTGGATGAAAAAGTTGGAACTTCCAAAAATGTTGAAATTAAATTCTTTGATTAGAGAAAATACAATATTCAGATTTAAACATATTTTTTGCATGACAAAAGAAAAAAAAATGCAGTTATGAGGGTAGTTTCAATGATTAGAAAAAAATGGATAATCCTAGATTAAGAGAAAACTTAATACTAATTCTTGTACTGTTGAAAAAAATAAATTGGGAGATATGTTTTTTCTATTTTTTAATAAAAGTTTTGCACTCTTACTTTTCCCCACTTTCATTCTCATTATTCTGTATTAGTTTGTTAGTTTCTAATTTCCATTTAATGCTTTGTTTGCAAAAAGCACCCAAACGAAATATGGATTTTTTGCTGGAGATACCAGAGTTGCTTTTTCAAGAGGAAACTGGACTTAGTTTTTCTTGAAGACATTTCATTTCTTATCCAAGGAGATTCTTCAGCTCTGACAGGATAGTGGGGAATGGAAGGATTTATATTCTTTGCAGACAGGCAGGACACTTTGCTGGACACTTAGTCCTTCTAGTTACTTAACTAATTATGCTAATCCAAGTGCAGTAATACTGTTCCATACAATCAAGAATTTTAATGGCTTTCTTTGAATAATTGAAATAATTTTGATACACACACACAAACACACACACACACATATCAAGGTTATATCAATTATTCAAAGAAGCCATTAAAATTCTTGATTGTATGGAAGAGTATTACTGTGTCTGTGTGTGTGTGCACGTGCACTCACACTCACACTCACACACACACACACACACACACACAACACAAATATATTCTAATATTTGAGTCAAAAACAAAGAATTTCTGCTGATGATTCTGTCTCTCAGTCTCTCATTCTCAATCCAATCCAATCAGATTTATCAATTATTTCATCATGTAATCATAATGTAGCAGTATCTCAAGTAAGATGCAAAATTCATTTAAGAAGATGCATATTTTTCCACAAAATATAAATTAAAAACTAATCAGTGAGTGAAGAAATATAGTTATTTGATTTTACTTGAGATGAATAAAAAAATAATCTATATCTCTAAGTATAGAGATATAGAGAGTTAAAGATTTTTCCATATTGCCTCAAACTGATCTTTAGAATATAATTATTGGGAATGATCAATCGATTAATGTAATAGGTATGAAATAAGAAGCAGTTGAACATTCAGTAGTGAATTTCTACGAAAGAAAAAAGGAAATTGCAACACCAATATTTAGCTTATATATGAAGAGTTTGCATATGTATAATTGATGAAAAAAAACAGTCCTCCAACAATACATTATTTTTGTGAATTCTGGTTTTATTTACGAGCAGACATTACCTCTTTCCATTTGTAACAAGAAGTGTCCTCTTGGCCGTAGCAAGATAAAAATGGAAGGAAAATTATCCTGCTGCTATGACTGTAAAATATGTCCAGAAGGGAAAATAGCTGATCAATTGGGTAAGTAAAGAATTGTATTAAATTTATCAATTATATAATAAATATAAATGGGAGTTTATTTTTTAATAAATAAATATTTTATTAATATTATGGTGATTGAAAATATTGAGCTTCACATCATATTGAAACATTTGATATTTTCTTCAGACTTCAGTGAGTTATTTGGTGATAAAAACCAATTAGTTCATTCTAACTTGGAGCATCTGTAGATTGAATTATTCATTCTCATGTTTTCTTGAAAAATTAAACAGTTTTTTCAGAGACCTTTGCCATTACTTTTTGGAAATTTTATATTGTTAATTAGAATTGAAGATGCCTCAAAACAATCATGTTTCTATGAATGATTTCTCTTTCAGACTTAGATGACTGTTTCCCATGTCCAGAGGATCAATATCCAAACCAGGATAAAGATAGTTGCCTTCCAAAACGTATAATTTACTTAACTTATCAAGAACCTTTGGGGATTTCTTTGGCAGCGATTGCAGTCTCCTTTTCTGTCATCTCAGCTGCAGTGCTTGGGATATTCATTAAATATCAGGACACACCTATTGTGAAAGCCAATAATAGGAACCTCACTTATAGCGTTCTTGTTGCTCTCCTGCTCTCTTTCCTTTGCAGTTTGCTCTTCATTGGGCAACCTGACCAAGTGAAATGTCTTTTGCGACAAACTGCTTTTGGCATCCTCTTCTCTGTAGCCCTTTCTTGTATATTGGGGAAAACAATCATAGTGGTCCTTGCTTTCATGGCCACCAAGCCCGGATCCAAAATGAGAAAATGGGTGGGAAAAAGGCTAGCTATCCCTATTGTCCTATCTTGCTCCCTGACACAATTCTGCATTTGTGTGGTGTGGCTCATAATTTCTGCTCCCTTCCCAGATTCTGACATGCATTCCCTGGCTGATGAAATTGTTCTACAATGTAATGAAGGTTCCACCACAATGTTTTATGCTGTCCTTGGCTTTTTGGGGTTCTTGACTGCTGTCAATTTCACTGTGGCCTTCCTAGCTAGGAATTTGCCTGACAGCTTTAATGAAGCCAAATTTATCACCTTCAGCATGTTGGTGTTTTGCAGTGTCTGGGTGTCATTTGTTCCCACCTATTTGAGTACCAAGGGAAAATACATGGTGGCTGTGGAGATCTTCTCCATTTTGGCTTCTGCAGCTGGATTACTTCTCTGCATATTTTCCCCCAAATGCTATATCATTCTGCTGAGACCTAATCTGAATAAGAAGGAGCAACTAATGAAAAAATGAAGCTAATTTTAACACCATACTCTTTGAAGAAATCAAATTAGTTGCTTTCAAGATATATGACTTTTTCTCCAATTTGAGGTTTGGCATTTTCCCTTCCGTTGCTACATCAAAAAGATGAGATGTTTGCAAAAGATGGCAAGATAACTCCTTTTCAGTTTCCCTGATAAACTACTCTCATTCGTAATGACTACTACTGTTCCACCTTTGCCTTCTAATTTAATTATGATGTCACTGTTATTTCTATGCCTTGGATGACATCTAATTCTGCCTATGGAGATTAATGTATAAAGCCAGCATTGATTAAGACTGATGCAGAAGGCAATAATAGTAAACATACAATTCATGTTTTCATTCATCTGAGGATGTTTGATTGTTTGCATTAAAATTTGCAATACTTCACATCTTTGAGTATCGCTCCTATTCTGATGAATGGATACCTGTACAATTTTGGACAGTTTATTTGTTTTTATTGAAGGAGATGAGTTTTGCATTTTGGATTCATTGTCTACTCCTGGCAAAATCCTGATGTAATTGAGATTCTAGAGACAAGATGGCATAGACATTAATAATAGGCAGTCTATTAAGACAATTACAAGAATTGCAATTTTTAAAGGAAATAACAAAGAAATACAAGTACAGTTAAGTATGTGCAAAGGGAATCTTAGCAAACTGCAGGTAAATAGTGGGAAAAGACTTTTACAGAAGATATTCCTCAGGAAAGGGAAGGCTGGGCATAAGAAGAAAAAGATTCAGAATATCCTCAGTTTTTCTAGAAATAATGTCAAATGTTTTGACAGATTTTCAAGGTTTTTCCCCATTTATTTCACCCAAAATAAAAATCAGTCCAAAAAACCAAGGCATTCCTATTTTTCAACATGCCAATTTTGAAAGCTTGACAGAATGCAATAGTGCGGCTATATATGTCATCATCGTCTGTGCTTCTCCAGAGAAGAACTTTTGTCAACACAATCTCAGAATCCAACACTTGAAAAAATTCAAGAGACTTTTTAAAAATATTTATTTGTTGAGGTCTAATATTTATCTACTCTCACCATGATCCACATTTGAGACTTATCATTATGGCTCAAATAACTTTAAATTGCAGAAAGAGACATGAAAAATTCTTAAACATATATCCAAGAACCATTTCTTATAGTAATTAGATAGTATTACATGAGGAAACCACATCCCAACCTCAAAGGTCTACGGGAACAGCCAAGAATTCCAAAAGGGTTGGGGCCATAAAATCTCCAGGTAATGCTGTTCCATACATGGAACAAAATATTTGGAAAGCCCTATTTGTCAGCATCTGTTTTGCTGCTTGCTTTTCGGCTTCCATTGAAACGGGGAGGAGGGGCATGGTAATTGGGTGAGTTAAGTATTTTGTGCAGGAGATACTGTAATAGGGGAGTTGTTCCCACCATCTACTGTGCATGTGGCAGAGAGAGGGATTGCCACCAAGGCCAACTGTCCGGCATTCCAACCTGATGATGATTTTTGAAATGTCTCCCACATGACACCTGTGGGCTTTTGGATTGGACTATGGGATGGGGTTACCAAGGGGAGGGGATTTGGTCACATATTGATATCTATGATTACGTGCGCTTTTGCCTCAGATCTTTCTTTGCCTAGCTACTATCTACTCATGACCAGGAAAAGTACTCTTAATTCTGCAAAATGGTGTTGAGTGGTTTCTTTCATGGTTACTGAGCGAAGCAGCCCTGGCACTATTCTTCAATCCTGACTCATGGCATTTCCTAAGAGAAGGTGCACACAAGAAGCATATTCTTCCTGATCTCATAGGTAAGGCAGACATAATGAGAAAAAGGGTGTCCATAGTTGCCCTATTCTGCACCCTGTTTAGCTTGAACTGCAACCAGTGTAAAGAGCCGAGGTGGCGCAGTGGTTAGGGTGCAGTACTGCAAGCCACTTTAGCTGACTGTGATCTGCAGTTCAGCGGTTCAAATCTCACCGGCTCAAGGTCGGCTCAGCCTTCCATCCTTCCGAGGTGGGTGAAATGAGAACCCGGACTGTGGGGGCAAGTTGCTGACTCATTTTGCTAAAAAATCTGTAAACCGCTTAGAGATGGCTGAAAGCCCTATGAAGCGGTATACAAGTCTAATAAATAAATAAATAAATAAATAAATAAATAAATAGACATAATCCATGCAGCTCTTGAAGTCCTTCTATTATATAAATTAAAAACAAGAGATTGTTTAACAATTCTGCATTTTTTGCATCCTTTTTTCTTCTCCTTCTATCCCTAATCCTACATGGACAATGATACCTTATTATGGAGATTACTGTTGTGCTCAATCTTTCTTTTGCTAACTTCTCTCCTCACAGCAAATTTGGTTCCATTCTATTCAGATTTTCCAGACTTATGGGTACTGCCCAATCCCTTTAAGGGAAGAAGGAAGGGAAAGGAGACGAGGAAAGAAGAAAGTAGAGAAGGGAGGGAGGGAGAGAAAGGAAGAGAGGAGAGGAGATGAGAGGAAGAGAAGCGAAGGAAGACAGAGAGTAGGAGAGGAAGATGGAAGGGAGAAGGAGAGAAAGAGGGAAGAAGAGAGGGTAGGAAGGGGAAGAGGAAGAGAGAAGGAGGGGAGAAGCAGGAAGGGAAAGGAGGAAGTAAGTAAGTAGAGAAGGGAGGGAGGGAGGAAAGAAAGGAGTAGTATATGGTGTCAAAACAGGCGAGGGATGGTAAACAAAGCAACCCAAATGGAATATTATAATTTTATAAATGGAATGACAAATATATAAGAACCATGAATGTAAAAAAAAGAATAATAACTATGTGAATGTATACCTATAATTGTATATAGGGAACAAAAAATAAAATAAAAAAATATTTAAATAAAAAAATGGTTCCATTCTATTCAGATTTTCCAGACTTATGGGTACTGACCAATCCCTTTACAAAAATTGTTTTTCAAAATTGGGTTGACATTCTCTTGATTGCTGCAGAATCTTGAAAAGCAGAGGTAGCAGAAAGAACATTCTGAAAATGCCCATCTGTTAGTTAGGGAAGAATGAATCCACGATAACAGGGTCAGGCCCCATTCCAAACTCCATTTCCAATTGACTCTATCTTCTACATTCCAGGGTAATGTAGTTCTACCATTTCCCCCCCAAAAAATAAGACAGGGTGCTATTTTCTTTTGAACCCTGAAATAAGCATTTGGCCTTATTTTCGGGGAGGTCATTAGTTTTGAGGTGCAGGAGGCGGCAAGCATGGTCACCTCATGGCTTCTGCTTGTTATTTCTCACTGGACCTGCCACTCATCTTGTGGTGGTCATTAGCATGACACAAGGCGCGCGGTGGCTAGGGTTGCAGGAGCAGCCATTAGGTAAGGGCCTGTGGGGTGCACTGGGCATGTCTCCCCCTCCATTTCCCGCTCCAGCTCATCTCCATGAGCGCCTCCACCTGTATTCTGGACCCGTGTCCCTCCTGGCTGGTTGCCAGCAGCAGTGAGGTGACACGAGGCTGGATCCAGGCGGTTGTTACCACCTCTCTTCGGGAGGGGCATCTCCCCACCGCGCTGAAGGCGGCGGTGGTGAGACCCCTCCTGAAGAAACCGTCCTTGGATCCAGCAATTCTTAACAACTACCGTCCAGTCTCCAACCTCCCCTTTGTGGGGAAGGTTGTTGAGAAGGTGGTGGCTCTCCAGCTTCAGCGTACCTTGGAGGAAGCTAACTATCTTGACCCCTTCCAGTCTGGCTTCAGGCCCGGTTACAGCACAGAAACCGCTTTGGTCGCATTGACCGATGATCTCTGGAGAGCCAGAGATGGAGGCCATGCGTCCATCCTGGTTCTCCTTGACCTCTCAGCAGCTTTCGATACCATCGATCATGGTATCCTTCTGCGACGACTGCGGGAGGTGGGGGTGGGCGGCACTGTTCTGCAGTGGTTCTCCTCCTACCTCTCGGACAGGTCGCAGTCGGTGTTGGTGGGGGGGCAGAGATCGTCCCCCAGGCCCCTTACTTGTGGGGTGCCGCAGGGTTCGGTCTTATCCCCCCTACTATTTAACATATACATGAAACCGCTGGGCGAGATCATTCGGAGGCACGGGATAAAATACCACCAATATGCGGACGATACGCAACTGTATCTGTCCGCCCCGTGCCAACTCAATGAAGCGGTGGAAGTGATGAACCGAGGCCTTGAGGCTGTCAAAGACTGGATGAGAGCTAACAAACTGGTGCTCAACCCGGAAAAGACCGAGTGGCTGTTGTGTTTTCCTCCCAATAATTTGGCTAATGTTCCATCAATCAGGCTGGGGGGACAAAATTTATACCCCTCAGACAGGGTCCGCAACTTGGGAGTCCTCCTGGACCCACAGCTGAGTTTCGACCATCATTTGTCAGCTGTGACCAGGGGGGCATTTGCTCAGGTTCGCCTGATGCGCCAGTTGCGGCCCTACCTGAACAGGGAGGCCCTCACAACAGTCACTCGAGCCCTTGTGATCTCTAGGCTGGAATACTGCAACGTGCTCTACATGGGGCTGCCCTTGAAGAGCATCCGGCGACTTCAGCTAGTCCAGAATGCGGCCGCGCGAGTGATCGTGGGCGCACCACGGTTCGCCCACATAACACCGATCCTCCGTGAGCTGCGCTGGCTACCTGTTGGTCTCCGGGTGCACTTCAAGGTCCTACTTACCACTCACAAAGCGCTCCATGGTAGTGGATCTGGCTATTTGAGAGACCGCCTTCTGCCAATTACCTCCCTGCGTCCCATCAGATCGCACAGGGTAGGCCTCCTCCGAATTCCATCCGCCAGTCAGTGCCGACTGGCGACTACGCGGAGGAGAGCCTTCTCAGTTGCAGCTCCGACGCTATGGAACAATCTCCCCGTGGAGATCCGCACCCTCACCACCGCCCAGGCCTTCCGCACGGCCCTTAAGATCTGGCTATCCCGTCAGGCCTGGGTATAAAAATCTTAGTTCGTCCCCTCCCGAATGATGAATGAATGTTGTGCTCTATTTTTTAATACTATGTACTGTCTTATGCTTTTTGTCTTTGTACCCCCTTTCCCGTGTTTTTGTAAGCCGCCCTGAGTCCCCTCAGGGAAAAGGGCGGCCTATAAATTATAATAAATCTACAAATCTACAAATCTACAAATCCACACCTTGTATTTTTTGCATTGCAGTAACCAGAGGAAATGGCGGGGACTGTCTGCGCAAGCATTTCAATATTTTTTGGGAGGGCTTATTATCCGGGGAGTTCTTATTTTTGGAGAAACAGGGTAAAAGTTGAATAGTATAATATTCAAGGAAGACTCTGTGTGTGTGTGTGTTTATATTTCATTCATTTTTCACTTCCCATCACCCTCAGAGAGGTGATTTAGTGGTATACAATTTAATCAATTGAATTAAGCATTAAAAAATAGAATAACAAGTTTTGTTTTTTAAAGAAAAGTATTAGGTATTTTAAAAAGAATTACATATGAAGCAAAATTGGTGGCAAAATAACCTCAACTTGTGTGGGTCTCTCCTTCCCCCCGCCACACACACACCAGTGGTGTTTTCATTTGTTTTCTTCCTCTCCTATTTTTTTCCCCAAAGCTTCTTAACCATGCAGCAATGACTGTTGCAATATGATAAAAATGTTTCCCTCTGATATTTTTCAAAGTACTGTTGCAAAGAATAATACTGATTACTGATTAAGGGTAGTTACTGTCCCTTCTTCTCCAAATCTTAAGGGAATTCCAGGCAGGCACTGTAAAAATGGTCACTCCGGATTAAGACATTGCATTCTATCAATATCTGCTTAGAAATACAGAAGCACATGAAGGTAGGATTAAAATTTCATCTTTTTAAACTTTAAATAAAATTCATTGTCTTAAGTTTAGATAATATTAATGAATGGCCAGCTACTCACTTGAATGGTTGCATAGGAGTTACTGTTTGAGGTCTACAATGACTACATGCTATAGTCAGTTGGTTATAGTCAGAATATTAGTTTTACTTTTTTCCCCAACTATGATGTGCATTTCCTCTCCTTCCACCTGCAGACTTAGAAGTCCTCTTCCAATTGTTCATAAATATTATCAGTCCGGAGATTTAATCATTGCTGCTATTACTCATCAGATTTTTTTTGTTTCAAATGAGATCACTTTTCAAAGTGTTCCTTATTCTGAAGTCTTTGATCAGTATATATAAGTATACAACTTCTTCTCCACCTCCTCATACCATCTTTCCCCACTTTGCCATCTAAAAGCTGTATTTTCTTTCTCTTTTATGCTTAAAGTTATTCATTGCTTGTCAGTTGGTATGACCTGTTCCAGTGACCTTATTTAGCCCTTTTGTCTCTCAGCTCTTGCACCATTTCTGTTGCCCATTTCTGGACTCCCCTCAATCTAATGAATACATTTTCTTAAGTGAGGTCTCCAGAAGTGAACAAAGTATTTCAAATGGGTTTCTAACTAAATGCTACCTTACCTCAAAGTTAAGTAGCCACAGCTAGGTCCTACTTGATACAATCTAGGGCTACTTGTTAGTGACCAGATTGCAGCAGGTAGGCCGGGCTGAGGGGACGCGACTTCAGGGGTGGAGTCTTGGTGCCGGTAGGCGGCGGCTGATGGGTAGAGATGCTGGAACCCAGGGGGCGGAACCGGAACGTATTGAGACTGAGACAGGGATGCCGGCCAGCAGGTGGCGGCAGGGCAGGAGAGGCCTGACTGGGGGAAGGCCTTAACAGTTGAATCAAACAATGCGAACTCGGCTTGAGGAACAAGATGGCCAGGAAGAACACCTGCAACACTAGGAGAGGAGAGGCCTCCCTGGGGAAAGGCCTCATTGCAGAAATCGTTGACCGGCTGGGATGCAGCGGCATCCTGGGCCCCTGGATCTGAAGGAGTGCCAGTCTCGAGTGGAAGACACCTCCTTAGCTGATCCACATGGTGTCTCCACTCGGATCCATCGGCCAGTCCGACCCTGTAAGAACAGGGACTAGTTATGGACAAGATAGACGCAGCCACCCACTTAGTGTCCCCAAAGTCGCATTGAATCACCGCTACACGCAATGACTGCAGGAATTGACTGACTGTCTCTGCCGGTTTCTGCACACATTGGCGGAAAGCGTAGCAGCGGGTGATTCGTGAGGGGGTGGGAGCATAATGGTTTTTTAGTTTGGCCATCAATGTCTCCCGGCTAAACCGGCCGAGGAGAAGCCAGAGCCCTTGCTGAGGCAAACATGGCTGGGCTGCAGCAGCTGAGGAAAAAGCTGTACTTCTCCTCAGGAGGCAGGTTGTGGTTTTTTGAGGCTATTAGGTAGCACTCAAAGCGCTCGAGGAACCCGGCCCATGACTCGTCGGAGGTTCTGAACGGGGCGAATGGTGGCAGAGCTGCCATCTCTAGGTCGAGAGGTGTGAGGCAAAGTAAAAATGAGGAATGAAGAGCCGATGGAAGTTCCGCGGATTGTGCGGCTTCATGGCTGACGGTCTTCCCGTTTGTCCTAGGCACCAATCACTGGAATCACCATGATCCCATTCTCGTCGCCAGTTTTGTAGATCGGCAGAAGGACGAGGCTGGAGCCAGAACTGCAGGAGGAGGAACACTTTATTCAGGTAATAACTGTGTACAGGTGATTCAGCACCTTCCCTGCTTGACAGCTATTTATACGGAGCTGTCAAGCAGGGAAAACCAATGAGCGCGCCTTTAGAGGCCAGTGCTTAGCCAAGCCGCGCCTTAGCCAATCAGGGCGCGGCTTGGCTAGTTGCTAGCCGCTAGGTCGTAAGTCGAGGACTTTCTGAGTCCTCAACACCCCCCTCCCCAGAGCTTGCTGCACCCACCCCACTGGGCTTGCAACCTTACCTTCCCCTGCCCCTTCCAGGATCCCCATGAGCCCTATTTTGGCTCACAGGGGGTTTCAGGGAGGCCCACTAAGCCCAAAATAGGGTGGGGGTCCCCAGGCCCATTTTGGCTCCCAGGAGGCTTGAGTTAGGCCTGCTAGGCCCAAAATATGGCATGGAAGGGGACCCTGCACCCATTTTGGCTCCCAGGCTTGAGGCAGGCCTGTTAGGGCCAAAATATAGCATGGAGGGGGCCCTGCACCCATTTTGGCTCCCAGGAGGCTTGAGGCAGGCCGGCTAGGCCCAAAATATGGCATGGGGGGGGGGCCCTGCACCCATTTTGGCTCCCAGGAGGCTTGAGGCAGGCCGGCTAGGCCCAAAATATGGCATGGAGGGGGGCCCTGCACCCATTTTGGCTCCCAGGAGGCTTGAGGCAGGCCTGCTAGGCCCAAAATATGGCATGGAGGGGGGCCCTGCACCCATTTTGGCTCCACGAGGTTTTAAGCAGGCCTGCTAGTGCCTCCCCCCTGGATCCATTTTGGCTCCCATGAAGCTTGAGGCAGGCCTGCTAGGCCCAAAATAGTGCATGTGGGGGTGTGCCTAGCATGCCTCCCTGCAACCCCCTGTGAGAAAAAATGGGAGAAAGAAAGAAATCCTCACCATTTTTGGTTCCCAAGTGCATGGAACAGAAGTCTGCAAATTTGGCAACTTTAAGACTTGTGGACTTCAACTCCCAGAATTCAGCTCTGCTGGCTGGAGAATTCTGGGAGTTGAAGTCCACAATTCTCAAATTTGCCAAATTTGAAGCTCTCTGGCATGGACCTTGAGTTGAGAGCTTATTGAAAGTGTGGCTAGCTATCCTTGCTCAGGCTACGCTAATCAATAGTGGAGCTCTAAGAATGCCAAATGATCAGTGGGAATGTTCTCAGTTTCAAAATGTCTGGCTTTTCTTTCTCCTACCAAAGACCTTCTGGGGTTCTTCATAGGAAGGGATGAAGGAAGGAAGGGAGGGAGGAAGGGAGGGAAGGAAGGGAGAAAGAGGGAAGGGAAAGTGAATGAGATATGGATGGATGGATGGATGGATGGATGGATGGGTGGGTGGAGAAAGGGAGGGAGGGAGAGAGAGAAAAGGAAGAGGAAGGAAGGACCATAAACCTGGCAATAGACACACCTTAGAGGATGCTTTGAAACAGCACAGCAAGCCAGGACTGAAAGAGGCCTCAGAGGTCATCTAGTCCAACCCCCTGCTCCAGCAGGAGACCTCATATCATCTTCGTTATTTTGCTGCCTCTAACACAGAGAAATCCCCAGAAATCCCCATGCATTGCCAACCTCCCCCCCCCAGTAAAAAAAAATCTAGAGCAAAAACTTCATGCATTAGTAAAAAGAATAGAAAAGGGGGCTGCTGTGTATTGTTTAATGGACTGCTAAATTGGCAAAATGGATAGCTAAATTGGCCACGCCCACCCATTCACATGACAGCCCAGCCACCCCCACCTGGTCACATGACTGCCAAGCCATACCCACAAAAAAAAAATTGGTAGTAAAAAAAAATTGAAACCCACGACTGGAACTGATGCCTCTGTTCTGGATGAAGCAGTAATTAAGGAAGAAAATAATGTCCTTAGAATTATTTAGTCACCAACATCACAAGGCTTCACAGACCTACTGTAGCTCTCCCATAAGGTCTCCTTTGAAAAAAAAAATTGCTTGTATTTCTCTCTCTCTCACTGATTAATCTAGTTTACTATTGTGCTCAATCTTTCTTTTGCTAACTTCTCTCCACACAGCAAATTTGGTTCCATTCTATTAGATTTTCCAGTCTTATGGGTACTGCCCAATCCCTTTAAGGGAAGAAGGAAGGGAAAGGAGACGAGGAAAGAAGAAAGTAGAGAAGGGAGGGAAGGAGAGAAAGGAAGAGTGGAGAGGAGATGAGAGGAAGAGAACGGAAGATAGAGAGGAGGAGAGGAAGATGGAAGGGAGAAAGAGAGAAGGAGAGAGGGTAGGAAGGGGAAGAGGAAGAGAGGAGGAGGGGAGAGGTAAGGGAAGGTGGAAGGGAAAGGAGGAAATAAGTAAGTAGAGAAGGGAGGGAGGGAGAAAAGAAAGGAGAAGAATATGGTGTCAAAACAGGTGAGGGATGGTAAACAAAGCAACCCAAATGGAATATTATAATTCTATAAATGGAATGACAAATGTATAAGAACCATGAACGTAAAAAAAGAATAATAACTATGTGAATGTATACCTATAATTGTATATAGAGAACATTTTTTTAAAAAAAATATTAAATAAAAATATTGGTTCCATTCTATTCAGATTTTCCAGACTTATGGGTACTGCCCAATCCCTTTACAAAAATTGTTTTTCAAAATTGGGTTGACATTCTCTTGATTGCTGCAGAATCTTGAAAAGCAGAGGTAGCAGAAAATGCCCATCTGTTAGTTGGGGAAGCATGAATCCACGATAACAGGCTCAGGCTCCATTCCAAAGCTCCATTTCCAATTGACTCTATCTTCCACATTCCAGGGTAATGTAGTTCTACCATTCCCCCCGAAAATAAGACAGGGTTTTATTTTCTTTTGACCACTGAAATAAGCATTTGGCCTTATTTTCGGGGAGGTCTTATTAGTTTTGAGGTGCAGGAGGCGGCAAGCATGGTCACCTCATGGTTGCTGCTTGTTATTTCTCACTGGACCTGCCACTCATCTTGTGGCGGTCATTAGCATGACAGAAGGGGCACGGTGGCTAGGGTTGCAGGAGCAGCCTTTAGGTAAGGGCCTGTGGCAATGGTGGGATTCAGCCACTTCGCACCTATTCGGGAGAACCGGTTCTTAACTTTCTAAGCAGTTCGGAGAGCTAACCCTGTAAAGAAGGCAGGAAGGAAACATTCTGATGTTGTTTCTAGCCTAATATTTATTACCCTGCTTACAGAAACTGCCTCTCCAGTTAACTCTTATTACATTGTAACAGCTAAGGCAAAGCACCCATTGACCTAAGTGACGTTGAGTTGGCCATTCCCACCCAGTCACATGACCACTGATCCCCGCCTACCCAGCTGGTCATCATGGCAGAGAACTGGTTGTTAAATTATTTGAATCCCTCCACTGGCCTGAGGGGTGCATGGGGCATGTTCCCCCCTCCATTTCCCCCCTCCAGATCATCTCCTCACCTTGTATTGTTTGCATGGCAGTAACCAGAGGAAATGGCAGGGACTGTCTGCTGTCTGCGCAAACATTTAAATATTTTTGGGAGGGCTTATTATCTGGGGAGGTCTTATTTTTGGAGAAACAGGGTAAAGTGGAATATTATAATATTCAAGGAATACTCTGTGTGTGTGTGTGTGTGTGTGTGTGTTTGTGTGTGTTTATATTTCACTCATTTTCACTTCCCATCTCCCTCAGAGAGGTGATTTGAGAGGTATACAATTTAATGAATTGAATTAAGCATTAAAAAATAGAATAACTTAAGTTTTGTTTTTTAAAGAAAAGTATTAGGTATTTTAAAAAGAATTATGTATAAAGCAAAATTGGTGGGCAAAATAACCTCAACTGGTGTGTTTCTATCCTCCCCCCATCCCAACCAGTGGTGTTTTCATTTGTTTCCTTCTGTGCATATGAAGTCTTACTCTCCTATTTTTTCCCCAAAGGTTCCTAACCATGCAGCGATGACTGTTGCAATACGATAAAAATGTTTCCTTCTGATATTTTTCAAAGTACTGCTGCAAAGAATAATACTGATTACTGATTAAGGGTAGTTATTGCCCCTTCTTCTCCAAATCTTAAGGGAATTCCAGGCAGGCACTGTAAAAATGATCACTCCGGATTAAGACATTGCATTCTTTCAATATCTGCTTAGAAATACAGAAGCACATGAAGGTAGGATTAATATTTCATCTTTTTAAACTTTAAATAAAATTCATTGTCTTAAGTTTAGATAATATTAATAAATGGCCAGCTACTCACTTGAATGGTCGCATAGGAGTTACTGTTTGAGGTCTACAATGACTACATGTTATAGTCAGTTGGTTATAGTCAGAACATTAGTTTTACTTTTTTCCCCAACTATGATGTGCATTTCTCTTCCCTGCACCTGCAGACTTAGAAGTCCTCCTCCAATTGTTCATAAATATTATCAGTCCGGAGATTTAATCATTGCTGCTATTACTCATCAGATTTTGTTTGTTTCAAATGAGATCACTTTTCAAAGTGTCCCTTATTCTGAAGTCTTTGATCAGTATATGTAAGTATCCAACTTCTTCTCCACCTCCTCATACCATCTTTCCCCACTTTGCCATCTAAAAGCTGTATTTTCTTTCTCTTTTATGCTTAAAGTTATTCATTGCTTGTCAGTTGGTATGACCTGTTCCAGTGACCTTATTTAGCCCTTTTGTCTCTCAGCTCTTGCACCATTTCTGTTGCCCATTTCTGGACTCCCCTCAATCTAATGAATACATTTTCTTAAGTGAGGTCTCCAGAAGTGAACAAAGTATTTCAAATGGGTGGCTAACTAGATGCTACCTTAGCTCAAAGTTAAGTAGCCACAACTGGGTCCTACTTGATACAATCTAGGGCTATTTGTTAGTGACCAGATTGCAAGTATTCAGAACAAACCATAAGCACTAATTTATATATTTTTGTACGTATAATTTATATGTATCAATTAAAACACTGTCCACTGTCCAACATTTCTGAAAGAGAAATATATTGATGTCATTTCTAACTCTCGCTGAAGGTTCATTACTCATAATTACCAGCACATTTTGGCTCTGGCATTTGCTGTAAAGGAGATCAATGAACATTCTGGGATCTTACCCAATGTTAGCCTTGGTTTCTTTATTGCTACTCACTATCCTGGGGGAATTACAACTTATCAATTAGCAATGGAATTTCTATCTACAAAGGATAAATTTATACCCAACTACAAATGCAATGACCAGACCAACACAGTAGCTGTCATTGGAGGACCCCTGATTAACACCTGTCTCAACATGGCAATCACTCTACAAAACTACAAATTTCCCCAGGTGAGACAAAAATTGGAACAATATGAGAGGTTCACCAACTATTTATTATATTCAAAAGGTGGGTCACTGAAATGAAAATATGAGCAAAACCATGAATAAGAACATCTTGAAAGGCCTATCTCTTTTTGTATTGTTAGCAACATTGCAGAAGTTATGTAAAACTAATTTTTAGGCATCTTATTTTTGTATCCCACCCAAACTTTCTTAACCTTAATTGGGTTAAGAGAACACACATGCATTGTTTTTTTTTCTTTTATTTTGGATGAGACCCTTTATTTCTATGTTCTTCTGACTTTCTCCATTTAGATTTTTTATGGATCACCTCCATTGATGAATACTGAAACAGCAATGTTTGTCAAATGGATGTTCCCAGATGAAACCCATCAATTTAAAGCACTACTGCGTTTATTGTTGCATTTTGGATGGACCTGGGTTGGGTTAGTTTCTCTGTTTGAGGAAGATAGGGACAGGTTCATTCAAAAGAGACTTCCCATGTTTTCAGAGAGAGGAATCTGCTTTGACTTTTTAATATGTCTTCCCCAAATGGTGTATGGTAATGCAGCTGCTGAGTGGATGGAAAATGCAGAAAAAATATTCAAAGTGATTATGGAGAGTACAGTCACTGCAGTCATTGTAAGTGCTGAAATTACAGGCATGGTTATTTTGAGACTAATGGTCAATTTTTTCAGTTATGATAATATTCCAAAAGAGAGACAGGCCAAAGTTTGGATTATGACAACCCAGATGGAATTTACCTCCATTCTGATGCAAAGACAGTTCCACATTGATTTTCTTCAAGGTGCCCTTTCCTTTGCAATTCACTCAACGCAGCTGACAGGATTCCAACAATTTATGCAGAAGAGAAACCCAAACGTTGACAAAGAAGATGGCTTCATTAGGGATTTCTGGAAAGATGCATTTGAATGTTCCTTCTCCAGTGATATTGCAGATGAGAAGGCTGAAAGGATCTGCACTGGAGAAGAGAAGCTGGAGACTCTTCCTAATTCTGTCTTTGACACCACCATGAATGGTCATAGTTACAGTCTCTACAATGCAGTCTATGTTGTGGCACATGCTCTGAAGGCCATGTGCTCTTCCAAACTCAAAGGGGAACGAAAAATGAATGAGAGGAGATGGAAGCTCTTCCTCCGATCACCTTGGCAAGTAATGTTGGCTAATACAAAATTTGGGGAAATCATAAAGTACCAGAATAGGAGACCAGTTTGTTATTGTTGTTGTTTTAATTTTGTTGTTTCAACAGTTAGAACACTTTATAGATAGTTATATAGAAGTAGCTAATATTTTCATTAAAAATAAAATAAAATAAAGTAAATGTAATGCTTAAATATGGAGACAGTTAGAAATATGTAATATGTAACTAGTAAATATTAATATTATTATCAATAATAATAGAAAATACTTCAAGTGAATAGCAAATCCATCAAAGAGTCATATGAAGAAAATGTCGATTTGTTAATTAACACCTCAAATAATTCTGTCTTGCCTACACTTTATGGCAGAAAACCAAATCCACAATTTCTGAAAAGGTTAGTAAAGCAAAGTGGTCCTCCCCTTTCTGGATTTTGTATTGGAATTCTCATCTGATAGTTTTTCACCTGAGAGTACAATCAACATTGAGTCTTTATTGATTAGCCCTTGGGTGATATCAAAGTGCAAAGTTCCAGAAACAAATTATTACTAAAATTTGATAAAATTTTATTAATAAATTTAACAAAATTTAATTTGTTAAAATGGAATTGGAATAAAATCTGATTTAAAATGGAATTGGAATAAAATACAGTCTAAAATGAAATTGGAATAGAATACAATAATTTAAGATATATTTACCATATGATAATATTTCAGTGTCATCCCTGCAATCTAGCCCAATTACTCCCACATATGCAGATTTCAACCCAATCATTTTGTTTAAGTCATGTGCTGTGTTAAACGTTATTTTAGATTTCTGGCTGTACATGAGGTAAATTGTTTTTATATGGAGATCCCAAAGGGTTAAACACTTGGTATATAGACGAAAGTAACTCTGAGTAGAAAATGTGTTTGATAAAAAAATATTTCTTTTTCAGTTTAAAATAGTATAGACTGGAGCAAAATAGAACAGCTTTTGTTTTATTAAGTCTAGCCCAAATATGAAAAAATAAATTGACATATTTCCATTCCCTTCAAAGATTCCCGTGTCGTCTTCTTTTTCTTTCCTTTTTTCTTCTTTAGCTCCACCATTTCTTGCAACAAGTCTCCTTTAACAACAGTGCTGGGATACAGGTTTCTTTCGGCCCCAATGGGGAATTAGAAACGGGACTTGATGTTTTCAATTGGGTCACATTTGCAAACAAGTCCTTTCTGAAAGTCCAAATTGGAAAGATCGACCCCATGGCTCCCCCAGACAAGCTCCTCACCATTTCTGACAAGGAAACCGTTTGGCCACTCATATTTAACCAGGTGTGTCTCATTTTTTCCTTTTCCTGAATTTATTAGTTACGGACTGATGGAGTAATGATTAAGCAATCATAATCATAGCAACCCTTGAAGCAAGAAGTTATTTAGCAGTCTGTATGTTATTCATTAGAGGTAGTTCTCGATTTACAACAGTTCATTTAGTGAAGGTTTGCAATTATAATAACACTGAATAAATTGATGTAAAACTGGTTTTCACACTTACAACCATTGCAGCTCCCGCATGGTCATGTGATCAAAATTCAGATGCTTGGAAACTGACTGGTATTTATGACAGTTGCAGTGTCCTAGAGTCATGTGATCAGCTTTTGCGAGTCATTGGGGAAGCCAGATTCACTTCACAACAGTGTTACTAACTTAACAACTGCAGAGATTCACTTAATAACGGTCATAAAATGGAGCAAAACTCAATTAACAATGGTCAACACTGAATGAACCTGGCTGAGGCCATCTTTATGGCTTCGGGTTGCCATTGGATAGGAGGGGGAGCAAAGAATTTCATTTTTTTAGGAATCTACCTGTCTTGGAATTCTGCTCTCTATGGGTACATTACTTGGAACACTAACATTCTTACTTAATAATATAAACTTTGGGTTCAATTGTGGTCATTATTCGAGGACTATGCTGCCTACCTCTAGGTGACTTGTAATTGTAAAAACAAGATAAAACTATCTTAGTACACAGGATTTATTTCTTATTGCATTTGTAAGTAATTTATATATATATATATATACATATATATATATATATATATATATATATATATATATATATATATATATATATATATATATATATATATACACACTGTACTTTACAATGAACACAAATGTATGAAAATAGAATGGTTTTTTTTTTTAAAGGTATACATAAATTTCATGATTTCAACATTTTAGAATTAACTTTTTAATAACCTCCTTGGTGGATGAAAAAGTTGGAACTTCCAAAATGTTGAAATTAAATTCTTTGATTAGAGAAAATACAATATTCAGATTTAAACATATTTTTGCATGACAAAAGAAAAAAAAATGCAGTTATGAGGGTAGTTTCAATGATTAGAAAAAAATGGATAATCCTAGATTAAGAGAAAACTTAATACTAATTCTTGTACTGTTGAAAAAAATAAATTGGGAGATATGTTTTTTCTATTTTTTAATAAAAGTTTTGCACTCTTACTTTTCCCCACTTTCATTCTCATTATTCTGTATTAGTTTGTTAGTTTCTAATTTCCATTTAATGCTTTGTTTGCAAAAAGCACCCAAACGAAATATGGATTTTTTGCTGGAGATACCAGAGTTGCTTTTTCAAGAGGAAACTGGACTTAGTTTTTCTTGAAGACATTTCATTTCTTATCCAAGGAGATTCTTCAGCTCTGACAGGATAGTGGGGAATGGAAGGATTTATATTCTTTGCAGACAGGCAGGACACTTTGCTGGACACTTAGTCCTTCTAGTTACTTAACTAATTATGCTAATCCAAGTGCAGTAATACTGTTCCATACAATCAAGAATTTTAATGGCTTTCTTTGAATAATTGAAATAATTTTGATACACACACACAAACACACACACACACACACACACACACACATATCAAGGTTATATCAATTATTCAAAGAAGCCATTAAAATTCTTGATTGTATGGAAGAGTATTACTGTGTCTGTGTGTGTGTGCACGTGCACACACACTCACACTCACACACACACACACACACAACACAAACACAAATATATTCTAATATTTGAGTCAAAAACAAAGAATTTCTGCTGATGATTCTGTCTCTCAGTCTCTCTTTCTCAATCCAATCCAATCAGATTTATCTATTATTTCATCATGTAATCATAATGTAGCAGTATTTCGAGTAAGATACAAAACTCATTTAAGAAGAAGATGCATATTTTTCCACAAAATATAAATTAAAAACTAATCAGTGAGCGAAGTAATATAGTTATTTGATTTGACTTGAGATGAATAAAAAAATAATCTATATCTCTAAGTATAGAGATATAGAGAGTTAAAGATTTTTCCATATTGCCTCAAACTGATCTTTAGAATATAATTATTGGGAATGATCAATCGATTAATGTAATAGGTATGAAATAAGAAGCAGTTGAACATTCAGTAGTGAATTTCTACAAGAAAGAAAAAAGGAAATTGCAATTCCAATATTTAGATTATATATGAAGAGTCTACATATGTATAATTGATGGAAAAAAAACAGTCCTCCAACAATACATTATTTTTGTGAATTCTGGTTTTATTTACGAGCAGACATTACCTCTTTCCATTTGTAACAAGAAGTGTCCTCTTGGCCGTAGCAAGATAAAAATGGAAGGAAAAGTATCCTGCTGCTATGACTGTAAAATATGTCCAGAAGGGAAAATAGCTGATCAATTGGGTAAGTAAAGAATTGTATTAAATTTATCAATTACATAATAAATATAAATGGGAGTTTATTTTTTAATAAATAAATATTTTATTAATATTATGGTGATTGAAAATATTGAGCTTCACATCATATTGAAACATTTGATATTTTCTTCAAACTTCAGTGAGTTATTTGGTGATAAAAACCCATTAGTTCATTCTAACTTGGAGCATCCATAGATTGAATTATTCATTCTCATGTTTTCTTGAAAAATTAAACAGTTTTTTCAGAGACCTTTGCTATTACTTTTTGGAAATTTTATATTGTTAATTAGAATTGAAGATGCCTCAAAAGAATGACGTTTCTATGAATGGTTTCTCTTTCAGACTTAGATGACTGTTTCCCATGTCCAGAGGATCAATATCCAAACCAGAATAAAGATAGTTGCCTTCCAAAACGTATAATTTACTTAACTTATCAAGAACCTTTGGGGATTTCTTTGGCAGCGATTGCAGTCTCCTTTTCTTTCATCTCAGCTGCAGTGCTTGGGATATTCATTAAATATCAGGACACACCTATTGTTAAAGCCAATAATAGGAACCTTACTTATAGCCTTCTTGCTGCTCTTCTGCTCTCCTTCCTTTGCAGTTTGCTCTTCATTGGGCAACCTGACCAAGTGAAATGTCTCTTGAGACAAACTGCTTTTGGCATCCTCTTCTCTGTAGCTCTTTCTTGTATATTGGGGAAAACAATCATAGTGGTCCTTGCTTTCATGGCCACCAAGCCCGGATCCAAAATGAGAAAATGGGTGGGGAAAAGGCTGGCTATCCCTATTGTCCTATCTTGCTCCCTGACACAATTCTGCATTTGTGTGGTGTGGCTCATAATTTCTGCTCCCTTCCCAGATTCTGACATGCATTCCCTGGCTGACGAAATTGTTCTACAATGTAATGAAGGTTCCACCACAATGTTTTATGCTGTCCTTGGCTTTTTGGGGTTCTTGACTGCTGTCAGTTTCACTGTAGCCTTCCTAGCTAGGAATTTGCCTGACAGCTTTAATGAAGCCAAATTTATCACCTTCAGCATGTTGGTGTTTTGCAGTGTCTGGGTGTCATTTGTTCCCACCTATTTGAGTACCAAGGGAAAATACATGGTGGCTGTGGAGATCTTCTCCATTTTGGCTTCTGCAGCTGGATTACTTCTCTGCATATTTTCCCCCAAATGCTATATCATTCTGCTAAAACCTAATCTGAATAAGAAGGAGCAACTAATGAAAAAATGAACCTAATTTTAACACCATACACTTTGAATTAATCAAATTAGTTGCTTTCAAGATATATGACTTTTTCTCCAATTTGAGTTGGCATTTTCCCTTCCGTTGCTACATCAAAAAAATGAGATGTTTGCGACTTCCTGGGAGGAGCTTGCTGGTGGAGGCAGCAAAAAATCAGCTGCCTCCGAATTCCTGGCTACGTACCTGTTTAGAGGATCTTCCATCTGACGTCTTATCAGGTTTTCTTATCCTTCAGGCAAGAAGGAAAGAAGAAACTGTTTTGCTGGCAAATGCTCTTCGATTTTTGCAGCTTTTGTGCTTGCAAGGAAAGGGGGGCTAGCCCAAGGCAGAACGGCTGTCCGTGCTGGGAACTTCAAACTGCCTTGTGCAGCGACAAAGTAAGTCTCCCCCACTCTGCTCAAAGTTTTGTTTGATTTAATCTTATCACAAGCTGAATCCGTTTACTGCGTGGACAATAATTGTTTATCAACATTTTAGCTTCTTTTCTTTTTCTCCTCCGAAAAATTATTTACTTAGAGGCTTTTAAAATGGCGCCGAGCAGGCTGGTTTCTCTGGTAATAATGAACACTTTTTGCTAATCCTCACAAGAATTCAAAACAAAAGGGATTGCTTATCATATGTTTTGGTTTCACAATAGAAGAATTTTACTCCTTCATTAACTTTGCTTATTTGGAAGTTAAATGGTGATGAATCTGCTGAACGGTTTTGATACAATGTTTACTCACTGAAAGTTTTGCCAAGCCTTAAACTTCAAAATAAAAGCCTCTTTACTTAAAGCTGCATATTCAGGCAATAGAGTTCTACTAACTGCAGGCAGATAAATTTTGAAATGGCCTCAAAACCAAATATTAACTTGAAGTCGTCACCCTCTACTTCCAGGGGCACATCTTCAGTGCCTGGCACAAAGCTGCAGCCTCCGCTTCCTACGCCCCCTGCTGGGGATGTGTTAACGAAAGAATTTTTCCTGAGTAATCTAAGCGAGGCTCTTAATGCACAGACAATTAAAATGGAAGATAAGTTTAGAGATAATAGAGAGGAGAGAAAAGAGGAAATAAAAGAAATGAAAGAAGAAATTAAAAGTGAAATAAAAGGACTTAAACAGGAGCTGTATGAGAAATTTGACGCTAAGGTTGATAAAATTAGAGACGACATGCTGAGTCTTGTAACTGTATTAACAGAACATATTTCTGGAATGGAAGATACTCTAGAGGTTCTTAATGATGCCAATGCTAACTTGACATTGAAAACAGAGGTGGTGGAACAAAAAGTGGAAAATGCTGAAAAAGAAATTATTATGATACAGTACCGACAAATGGAGTTCGCATTAAGAGTAAGGGGGCTGCGTGAGGAGAAACAGGAGAACCTGAAACAGATCCTATCGGAAGCTTTTGATCGCCTGATGGGAAGACCAGGGACCAACCAAGACTGGCAAATTGACAAAGCTTACCTCGTTAACTCCTGGCTGGCAAAGCAGAAGCAGCTTCCTCGAGACATCGTTATATATTTTACTACAAGAGAGCTTAGAAATATGGTACTGCAAGCGTCTTATAACACTAAGCTTCAAATTGGCGGTCAAGACCTGGCTGTTTTGAAAGAGATACCACCTCAAATGTTAAGAGCCAGGAGAGACTACGCTTTTTTGGTCAAAGAACTCAGAAATCGTCAGATACAGTATAGATGGGATGCGCCATTTGGCATCATATTTACATTTGATAAGCAAAGGTACCGCCTCAACTCTGTATGGAAAGCCCGAGATTTTTATTATAATATATTGAAGGCCGGACACCCTGCACCATCTGGACCCAGAGAAAGACCACAAGAAGGACAGGATAGACAGCAAACTACACAACCACCAGACAAGATGGAGCATCTCTCTTCTCTAGAAGTGCAAGGTGCTATGGAACTAAGACCTAGCCGCATGACTACTAGACGTATGGAGAAACAAGCTAAAAAGCAACAGCATCAACAATCATCGGCCATCGATCAAGGAACTACAATAACAAATCTGGAAGCAGTGGGAGGAACTAGACCTAAGGTTAAACAGGCCGTGCAGGAAGCTCTAAAAATGCTTCAACCAACCAAAGATGACAACTAAGATTTTAACATGGAATGTCAACGGACTGAATTCTCCACAGAAGAGGAAGAAAATATTTCATTATCTCAAACAGTTTAAGAACGATGTAATTTGTTTGCAAGAAACTCATATCAAGTCAACTGATCAAAAATATTTGATCAACTCAAAACTTGGTCAACATTTTGCAGCTTCTGCTATGGAAAAGAAGAATGGTATAGTTGTATACTTAAGAAAAGATATGAAAGCTGAATTAATAGAAGCAGATCCCTTCGGAAGATATATTGCTTTAGACTTAATCTTAGAAGGGAAAAAGACATTACTTTTGGGAATTTATGCTCCCAATCAACAGCAAGATAGATTCTATAGAAATCTTCATGCTAAATTAGTACAGAGGGACTATAGTTCCTGTATACTATTGGGTGACTGGAATGGAGTGATAGATACTAAGAGAGATAAGAAGATTTCCCGCCTAAATACCAAGATGCGAGCAAAGTTACCCAAATCTTTCTTTGACATTATGGATGATTTTGAATTGAGAGATATTTGGCGAGAAAGAAATGCAGAGGAATATGACTTCACTTTCTTCTCGGACAGGCATCAATCCCTTTCAAGGATTGATTTTATCCTAACCACTAATGATTTGCTTTCTAGGGTCAAGAAAACAAAGATTGCAGCTAGGGTCCTTTCGGACCACAACCCAGTTTGGATGGAGTTGGGAAGGGTAGTGCAGGCAAGAAGGTCTTGGAGATTGAATGAAAACTTATTTAGATATGAAAAGTATATTAATGATTGTAAAAAATTACTATCTGAATATTTTGTTTTGAATATGAATAAGGGTACATCTATGGAATTTGTATGGGACGCAAGCAAAGCGTATATGAGAGGAGTTTTGATGAATATAAATAAAACACATAGAAATAAGCAAGGGTTAAAACGAACAGAACTGGAAGAGGAAATTAAGAGAAAAGAGCTGGAGTTAACAATGAACCCAGACGATACAAAGGTTAAGGAAGCTATTAACATATTAAAATCTCAATTTGACATGTTGATCTCTGACCAGGTAGCTACTAATTTATTATATGCAAAACACAATACTTTTTGTAATGCAAACAAACCTGGCAGATCGTTAGCTTATCAGATTAGGAAAAAAAGGAAAACTCGAAATATATCTAAACTGATTTACAGAGGGAAGGAGGTGTTTCAACAGGAAGAGATTCAAAAGGCTTTCTGGGAATTTTTTACAGAACTGTATAAAGGGGATAAAATTAATGGTTTAGACATAGACAAATATTTAGACAAAGAGAAAATACCTTCAGTTAGAGAAGAACGCAGGCAAAAATTGAATCAACCAATAACCTCGGGGGAAATCCTGCAGGTAATTAAGCAATTAAAGTCAGGGAAAGCACCAGGTACAGATGGCTTGACAGCGGTTTACTATAAAAACTTACAGTTAGAAATGGTAGAACCTCTTAGAGAATTATTTAATATGATTCAAACGGAAGGTAAAGTCCCTCCATCTTGGAAGACAGCGTTTATATCTTTGATACCCAAAGAAGATCAAGATACTACTCAACCCAAAAATTATAGACCTATTTCATTACTGAATGTAGATTATAAAATTTTTACTAAAATATTAGCAAATAGGTTAATGTTGGTCATTCAACAATTGATACATATGGACCAAACAGGTTTATACAAGGGAGACAGATGAAAAGTAATGTTAGATTAATTATTAATGCATTAGAATATTTGGGAAAGAACAACCAGATACCTGCTGCGTTTATATTTTTGGATGCTGAGAAGGCCTTTGATCGAGTTAACTGGCAATTTCTGCTGAAGATACTGCAAAAAATGCAGATAGGAGATAATTTTTTACAGTCAATTAAAGCAATATACCAACAGCAAACAGCACAAATTATAGTCAATGGAAATTTAACAGACTCTTTTCAAATTGGAAAAGGTACAAGACAGGGCTGTCCTTTGTCCCCATTATTGTTTATTATAACTTTGGAAGTATTGTTGAATAAAATACGGGGCTTGGATGGTTTAAAAGGGATCAAGATTAGGCAGCAAGAATATAGAGTCCGCGCTTTTGCGGATGATTTGGTCATAATATTGGAACAACCGCAGGAATCCAGTATGGTTTTAATGAATACGATTAATCAATATGGTCAAGTGTCGGGTTTTAAAATAAACTTAGGAAAAAACCAAAATATTAGCTATAAATATGAATATTAAACAAAAGGAAGAATTAGGAGTGATGCTAGGATGTGAGGTAGTTAAAAAAGTCAAATATCTTGGAGTTAACATTTTAACTTCAAATGGGAAATTATATAAGCATAATTATGAACCACTTTGGCATAGCATACAGACAGAGATGAAAAAATGGGAGAAATTGCACTTATCTTTGCTGGGTAGGATAGCGGCAGTGAAAATGAACATTTTACCAAAATTTTTATTTCTTTTCCAAATGTTACCTATACTTAAAAAAGATGTGAACCTTTTAGAATGGCAGAAGGGTATCAACAAATTTGTGTGGGCAGGAAAGAAGCCGAGGGTAAAGATGAAAATAATGCAAGATGTACGTGAGAGAGGAGGATTGAAACTACCTAATTTAAAACTATATTATGATGCAGTGGCATTATCTGTAATTAGTGATTGGACTCATTTAACCAATGATAGAATATTGAATATTGAGGGACACGATCTGGTATTTGGTTGGCATGCTTACCTGTTATTCAACAAAAAATTGGATAAGAATTTTAAAAGTCATATTTTAAGAAATGCTTTATTGCGGGTTTGGAAGAAATACCAATATAAATTAAATGACAAGATACCCATGAGGGCAATTCCTAGACACACAATTGAAAATATGAATACAGCACAAAAACAGGACAGAATTACTTACAGACAGCTTCTTACCTCGGAAAGGGGGGTATTACAATTAAAATCTTTAGAGGTATTAAAAGAGGAGAAGGTAGTTCAAACATGGTTTCAGTATGGGCAATTACAGGCTAGGTGGAAAATAGATCAAAAAATTGGTTTTATCCAAGTTGAGGATAATCTGTTTAAACAAATAAGAGATCAAAGCTTAATGCATATAAAGAGGATATATAATGTATTAATACAGATGGATTCGGAAACAGAATTAGTTAAAGATTGTATGATAAAATGGGCTCAAAATATTGAGGAACCAATAATGTTGGATACATGGGAAAGAATCTGGGTAAGAAATGTGAAATTTACACAAGCTCAAAATCTGAGAGAAAATTTTTACAAGATGTTCTATAGATGGCATTTAGATCCTAAAAAGTTGGCTTCTATGTATCCGAATGTACAGCCTAAATGTTGGAGGTGTGGTTCTCTCGATGCTATATATTATCATATATGGTGGACCTGCCAAAAGGTTAAGGCATTTTGGATAAAAATATGGTGGGTCATGCAAAATGTTTTTAAAAGAAGGATAAAGTTTATTCCTCAGTTATTTTTACTAGGTATATGTACTGACTTTACAGTGGTAGAGACCAATTTGATTCTGCACCTGATAACTGCAGCAAGACTGTTGGTGGCGCAATATTGGAAGAAGGAAGACTTGCCTACAATCCAAGAATGGACATTGAAAGTAACAAACTTAGCCGAGATGGCTAAAATATCGGCATATCTCAAAGATCATTCAAATGAGATATATAAACGAGACTGGAAAAAATGGATTGACTATATACAAAATAAATACGGGACTAAGAAATTCCAGTTAGCCTATGCTTAAGATCAGAAATGATTTAAACTGTTAAAAGTCAGTTCAGTAAGAAGAAGCTAAGGTCAATCTAGAATGTCATTAATTTCTTTATTTCTTTTTTCTCAATAGATTTTAGACTGTGTTAGTTAAAAATCCATACCGTGTACGGGTTCTGGGACGTCGGGGGGGGGCCGGAGGCGGGGGGGGGGGGGGGTGGAGGGAGGGAGGGGCACACACACACAAAAAATTGTACTTCAATGTCTTAATGATTGACAAATGATGACATATTTGTGTTTTTTTTTAAAGAAAAATAAAAAAGTTCTGTTTTTTTTTTAAAAAAAAAAATGAGATGTTTGCAAAAGATGGCAAGATAACTCCTTTTCAGTTTCCCTGATAAACTACTCTTATTCGTAATGACTACTACTGTTCCACCTTTGCCTTCTGATTTAATTATGATGTCACTGTTATTTCTATGCCTTGGATGACATCTAATACTGCCTATGGAGATTAATGCATAAAGGAAGCATTGATTAAGCCTGATGCAGAAGGCAATAATAGTAAACGTACAATTCATTTTTTTTTCATTCATGTGAGGATGTTTAATAGTTTGCATTAAAATTTGCAATACTTTACAACTTTGAATATCGCTCCTATTCTGGTGAATGGATACCTGCAGAATTTTGGAGAGTTTATTTGTTTTTATTGAAGGAGATGAGTTTTGCCTTTTGGATTCATTGTCTACTCCTGGCAAAATCCTGATGTAATTGAGATTCCGGGGACAAGATGGCATAGACATTAATTATAGGCAGCCTATTAAGACAGTTACCAGTATTGCATATTTAAAGGAAATAACAAAGAAATACAACTACAGATAAGTATGTGCAAAGGGAATCTTAGCAAACTGCAGGTAAATAGAGGGGAAAGACTTTTACAGAAGATATTCCTCAGGAAAGGGAAGGCTGGGCATAAGAAGAAAAAGATTCAGAATATCTTTTCCTCAGTTTTGCTATAAATAAGTTGCTCTTTAAAATGTTTTGACAGATTTTCAAGGTTTTTCCCCATTTACTTCACCAAAAATAAAGGTCAGTCCAAAAAAACCAAGGCATTCCTATTTTTCAACATGCCAATTTTGAAAGCTTGCCAGAATGCAATAGTACAGCTATATATGTCATCATCTTCTGTGCTTCTCCAGAGAAGAAGAAGAACTTTTGTCAACACAATGTCAGAATCCAACACTTGAAAAAATTCAAGACACTTTTAAAATATATTTATTTGTTGAGGTCTAATATTTATCTACTCTCACCATGATCCACATTTGAGACTTATCATTGTGGCTCAAATAATTTTAAATTGCAGAAAGAGGCATGAAAAATTCTTAAACATATATCCAAGGACCATTTCATATAGTTATCAGATAGTATTACATGAAGAAACCGCATCCCAACCTCAAAGATCTATGGGAACAGCCAAGAATTCCAAAAGGGTTGGGGCCATAAAATCTCCAGGTATTGCTGTTCCATACATGGAAGAAAACATTTGGAAAGACCTAATTGTCAGCCTCTGTTTTGCTGCTTGCTTTTCGGCTGCCATTGAAATGGGGAGAGGGGCATGGTAATTGGGTGAGGGAAGTATTTTGTGCAGGAGAGACTGTAATAAGGGAGTTGTTCTCACCATCTATTGCACATGTGGCAGAGAGAGGGGTTGCCGCCAAGGCCAACTGTCCGGCATTCCAACCTGATGATAATTTTTGAAGATATCTCCCACATGACACCTGTGGGGTTTTGGATTGTACTATGGGATGGGGCTACTCATGACCAGTAAAAGTACTCTTAATTCTGCAAAATGGAGTTGAGTGGTTTCTTTCTTGGTTACTGAGCGAAGTAGCCCTGACACTATTCTTCAATCCTGACTCATGGCATTTCCTAAGAGAAGGTGCACACAAGAAGCATATTGTTCCAGATCTCATAGGCAAGACAGACATAATTAGAAAAAGGGCGTCCATAGTTACCCTATTCTGCACCCTGTTTAGCTTGAACTGCAACCAGTGTAATTAGACATAATCCATGTAGCTCTTGAAGTCCTTCTATTATATAAATTAAAAACAAGAGATTGTTTAGCAATTCTGTATTTTTGTATTCATTATTTCTTCTCTTTCTACCCCTAATCCTACATGGACAATGATATCTTATTAAGTAGATTACTATTGTGCTCAATCTTTCTTTTGCTAACTTCTCCCCTCACAGCAAATTTGGTTCCATTCTTATCAGATTTTCCAGATGTATGGGTACTGCCCAATCCCTTTAAGGGAAGAAGGAAGGGAAAGGAGACGAGGAAAGAAGAAAGTAGAGAAGGGAGGGAGGGAGAGAAAGGGAGGAGAGGAGATGAGAGGAAGAGAAGGGAAGGAAGATAGAGAGGAGGAGAGGAAGATGGAAGGGAGAAGGAGAGAAAGAGAGAAGAAGTGAGGGTAGGAAGGGGAAGAGGAAGAGAGGAGGAGGGGAGAGGTAAGGGAAGCAGGAAGGGAAAGAAGTAAGTAAGTAAGTAGAGAAGGGAGGGAGAGAGAAAAGAAAGGGAGAAGAATGTGGTGTCAAAACAGGCGAGGGATGGTAAACAAAGCAACCCAAATGGAATATTATAATTTTATAAATGGAATGACAAATATATAAGAACCATGAATGTAAAAAAAAGAATAACAACTATGTGAATGTATACCTATAATTCTATATAGGGAACAAAAAATAAAAAAAAATATTTAAATAAAAAAAAATGGTTCCATTCTATTCAGATTTTCCAGACTTATGGGTACTGCCCAATCCCCATACAAAAATTGTTTTTCAAAATTGGGTGGTCATTCTCTTGATTGCTGCAGAAACCTGAAAAGCAGAGGTAGCAGAAGGAACATTCTGAAAATGCCCATCTGTTAGTTGGGGAAGCATGAATCCACGATAACAGGCTCAGGCTCCATTCCAAAGCTTCATTTCCAATTGACTCTATCTTCTACATTCCAGGGTAATGTAGTTCTACCATTTCCCCCCGCAAATAAGACAGGGTGCTATTTTCTTTGACCACTGAAAGAAGCATTTGGCCTTATTTTCAGGGAGGTCTTATTAGTTTGAGGTGCAGGAGGCGGCAAGCATGGTCACCTCATGGCTTCTGCTTGTTATTTCTCACAGGACTTGCCACTCATCTTGTGGCAGTCATTAGCATGACAGAAGGGGCGCGGTGGCTAGGGTTGCAGGAGCAGCCATTAGGTAAGGGCCTGTGGGGTGCACGGGGCATGTCCCCCCTCCATTTCCCCCTCCAGCTCATCTCCACACCTTGTATTTTTTGCATTGCAGTAACCAGAGGAAATGGCGGGGACTGTCTGCGCAAGCATTTCATATTTTTTGGGAGGGCTTATTATCCAGGGAGTTCTTATTTTTGGAGAAACAGGGTAAAAGTTGAATAGTATAATATTCAAGGAAGACTCTGTGTGTGTTTGTGTGCTTATATTTCATTCATTTTTCACTTACCATCTCCCTCAGAGAGGTGATTGGGGGGCAAGGATAGTTCATGCGCAAAATATACATTGCAACACTTATTGCAAAGCCTCTCAACTATCAAACGACAACCCGGCCTTCACGTGGTGCCCCCCGTTCCCACCAATCGGGCTCTGTCGACCCTTGGGACTGGCGTCCCCTTGGGTATATCCAGCCGAAACAGTTTCCATGGATCGCCGTATCCATTCCTTTTTAGGGCTAAACAATATCGGTTGCCTCAATGTGCAAACATTGCTACAAACAGGGAAGCAGGCCCTTCTCGCTAAAAGTATTTACGATAGAGACGTTGATATATGTCGTGTGTCAGAATTGAGATTGCCAAACGATGGAACTGCTACAATATCAGTCCCACACAAAAAGGGATCTATACAACTATTCTATACTGGCCCAACAAATGGTTCTGGACTCGCTGGTGTCGGCTTTGCCCTTAGTCAAAAAGCCGCAAAAGCAGTCATAGCCTGGAAGCCGATAAATTCACGATTAGCCTACCTTCATATCAAAAGCCGTCCATTCAATCTATCATTATTATCGGTCTATGCACCTACGAATGCTAATGATCAGGCGACAATTGAAGAATTCTATCATCAGCTGGAAGACGAACTATCACTAATTCCCAGAAAGGATTTCCTGATCGTAGTGGGTGACTTTAACGCCCAAGTTGGTGGAAGCAGAAGACAAGGTAAAATAACTGGCTGTTACACTCCACATACCAACACCTGTCAAAATGGCGAACGTCTCATTGAGCTAGCAAGTCACCACGGGCTCATGCTTACTAACACGTTCTTTTGCCATAAGAAGCGGCATCTTCAAACGTGGGTAAGCCCTGACGGAGCAACTAGAAACCAAATAGACTATATTTTAATCAAGCAGAAATGGAGCAAATCAGTTACTGACTGCAGGTCCTTTTGGGGACTCGATGTTGCAACCGATCATGCCTTAGTGGCTGCCAAATTCCATCTTAAATTCCAAAACAGAATGCATAAACCAGCTCCAAAACGACTGAATATTCACAGCCTCCAAGATCCCAAGATAAGAGACCACTTTATGAAATCTCTTGAGGAAGAAGTATCAAAATCGGATAAAATGCCACAATCAGTCGATGAATCATGGTCGCTCCTTCGAAAACAATTGCAAGCTACGGTTAGCCAATGCATTCCACCATATGAACATCAGAAAAATGACTGGATTTCACATGCCACCATCCAGCTTTCCCAACAAAGGAAGCTAGCTCTTGCAAATAATAATCATCCATTAGCTGCCCAACTTGCCCGCGAAGTTAAAAGAAGTGCTAGGCAGGATAAAGAGACCTTTTATAAATCAGCTAGCCACAGAACTGGAAACAGCTCAACATCATGGCGATTACAGAAAGTTCTTCAGATTGGTCAGAGTTACTGCTGGGAAATATTCAAACCCCAGTCAGTCAGTGTATCACAGATAAACTGGCCACAAGATTACCGACGTAGAAGCTAGATTGACTAGGTGGTGTGAATATTTTGAAGACCTGCTGAACCGACCAGAACCGATTACTGCTGAAACAGATAATACAGATGCTCCAAATCACCAGCCGTATTATATCAACGATTTGCCGCCATCAGGATTAGAAATTGCGGCAGTCATTCAAAAGCTAAAAAATAACAAGGCCCCTGGAGATGACTGTCTCAGCGCCGAAATTTTTAAGGCCGGTGGTATCCATGTGATTAGTGCAATGGAAAGTGTTTTCAGTCTTATCTGGAAGGAAGAACAAATTCCAAGGATTGGGAAACTGCATTGCTACTACCTTTATACAAAAAAGGTACTAAAACCGAGTGCAAAAACTACCGAGGAACTTCACTAATTAATTTGGCATATAAGATTCTTGAGGCCATAATACTGAATCGTATAAAAGATGGACGACAACAAAGAACCCGGGAAAATCAGGCGGGTTTTAGGTCAGGGAGAGGGTGTATTGACCAAATTAGTGCCCTACAACACCTACTAGAACTGCGCCACGAGTACAGGCAGCCAACCTACGTTGCCTTTCTCGACTTTACCGCTGCTTTTGATAGCATTCATAGAGAAAGTCTGTGGAAGTTATTACATCAAGACGGAATTCCAAACAAGCTGTGTGGCATAATAACAGCCCTTTATCGCATACATCCTGCAAAGTAAAAGCCTATAATGAAGAAAGTGACGCTTTTCACTGTAAACTCTGGAGTCAGGCAAGGTGGTATCTTGTCACCAACTTTATTCAACATCGGAATGGATGCCATATTGTCGAAAAGCGCTTGATAATCAACCGGGAGGAGTCATTATCTACCCAAATAACTTTATACTGACCGACTTAACATTCGCCGATGACATTGCCCTGATTGCAGATTCGTTGGATTCACTACAAGCTGCAAGTCTAGGCTTAGTCCTTAGTGGCAACAAGTCCAAGCTTATGATGTGATGCAACCACATAGACGACCAAAACCATCCACATTCAAAATGAACCAATTGAAGCTGTTGATCATTTCACCTACCTTGGCAGCAACATTGTGGAAATGGAGATGTTTTCTTCAGAAATAAGTGCTAGAATTCAAAAAGCAACAATTGCCTGGAGCTCACTCAAGAAACTCTGGGCTAGGAAAGACATTCACCTGAAAACCAAAGTCCGTATATACAAGGCTGCTATCATACCAACGTTATTATACGGTTGTGAAACCTGGCCAATAAAAGTTGCTCATCAACACAAACTGGACTTATTTCAAAAACCGTTGCTTGCGTAGATTTACGAAAATCAAGTACTCTGAAAGAATATCCAATGCTGAAATCCACCGGAGATGTGATATCAATGAAAATGTATCTGCCATTATAGAACTTAGGCGCTGGCGCTGGCTAGGCCATACATTGAGAATGCCAGATAATCGAATCCCAAAAATTTCCCTGCTTGCAGAGCCTGGTCCGACCTGGAAATGGCCAAAAGGTCTAACCACTCTGAAAACGGTCTAACCACTCTGCGTCACTTCAAACGGAAAGCTGAAGATATAGTCATGCGCCCATTCAATCTTAGCTGAAAATCATATAATAGCGACTGGCTGCACCACCTGACAACCCTAGCCCAGGACCGAAAACAGTGGCGTCAAATTTCCATGGAAGTCGCCTATACCCACGATGGGTGAAGAGGCGTCAAGTACAAGTACAAAGTACAGAGAGGTGATTTAGTGGTATACAATTTAATCAATTGAATTAAGCATTAAAAAATAGAATAACAAGTTTTGTTTTTAAAGAAAGTATTAGGTATTTAAAAAAGAATTACGTATGAAGCAAAATTGGTGGCAAAATAACCTCAACTGGTGTGGGTCTCTCCTTCCCCCCGCCACACACACACCAGTGGTGTTTTCATTTGTTTTCTTCTCTGCATATGAAGTCTTCCTCTCCTATTTTTTTCCCCAAAGCTTCTTAACCATGCAGCAATGACTGTTGCAATACGATAAAATGTTTCCTTCTGATATTTTTCAAAGTACTGCTGCAAAGAATAATACTGATTACTGATTAAGGGTAGTTACTGTCCCTTCTTCTCCAAATCTTAAGGGAATTCCAGGCAGGCACTGTAAAAATGATCACTCCGGATTAAGACATTGCATTCTTTCATATCTGCTTAGAAATACAGAAGCACATGAAGGTAGGATTAGTATTTCATTTTTTAAAACTTTAATAAAATTCATTGTCTTAAGTTTAGATAATATTAATGAATGGCCAGCTACTCACTTGAATGGTCGCATAGGAGTTACTGTTTGAGGTCTACAATGACTACATGCTATAGTCAGTTGGTTATAGTCAGAATATTAGTTTACTTTTTCCCCAACTATGATGTGCATTTCCCCTCCCTCCACCTGCAGACTTAGAAGTCCTCTTCCATTGTTCATAAATATTATCATTCCGGAGATTTAATCATTGCTGCTATTACTCATCAGATTTTCTTTCTTTCAAATGAGATCACTTTTCAAAATGTTCCTTATTCTGAAGTCTTTGATCAGTATATGTAAGTATCCAACTTCTGCTCCACCTCCTCATACCATCTTTCCCCACTTTGCCATCTAAAAGCTGTATTTCTTCTCTTTTATGCTTAAAGTTATTCATTGCTTATCAGTTTGTATGACCTGTTCCAGTGACCTTATTCAGTCCTTTTGTCTCTCAGCTCTTGCACCATTTCTGTTGCCCATTTCTGGACTCCCCTCAATCTAATGAATACATTTTCTTAAGTGAGGTCTCCAGAAGTGAACAAAGTATTTCAAATGGGTTTCTAACTAAATGCTACCTTACCTCAAAGTTAAGTAGCCACAGCTAGGTCCTACTTGATACAATCTAGGGCTATTTGTTAGTGACCAGATTGCAAGTATTCAGAACAAATCATAAGCACTAATTTATATAGTTTTGTACTATATGGTTTCTCTTTCAGACTTAGATGACTGTTTCCCATGTCCAGAGATCAATATCCAAACCAGGATAAAGATAGTTGCCTTCCAAAACGTATAATTTACTTAACTTATCAAGAACCTTTGGGGATTTCTTTGGCAGCGATTGCAGTCTCCTTTTCTTTCATCTCAGCTGAAGTGCTTGGGATATTCATTAAATATCAGGACACACCTATTGTTAAAGCCAATAATAGGAACCTCACTTATAGCCTTCTTGTTGCTCTCTTGCTCTCTTTCCTTTGCAGTTTGCTCTTCATTGGGCAACCTGACCAAGTGAAATGTCTCTTGAGACAAACTGCTTTTGGCATCCTCTTCTCTGTAGCCCTTTCTTGTATATTGGGGAAAACAATCATAGTGGTCCTTGCTTTCATGGCCACCAAGCCCGGATCCAAAATGAGAAAATGGGTGGGGAAAAGGCTGGCTATCCCTATTGTCCTATCTTGCTCCCTGACACAATTCTGCATTTGTGTGGTGTGGCTCATAATTTCTGCTCCCTTCCCAGATTCTGACATGAATTCCCTGTCTGATGAAATTGTTCTACAATGTAATGAAGGTTCCACCACAATGTTTTATGCTGTCCTTGGCTTTTGGGGTTCTTGACTGCTGTCAGTTTCACTGTGGCGTTCCTAGCTAGAATTTGCCTGACAGCTTTAATGAAGCCAAATTTATCACCTTCAGCATGTTGGTCTTTTGCAGTGTCTGGGTGTCATTTGTTCCCACCTATTTGAGTACCAAGGGAAAATACATGGTGGCTGTGGAGATCTTCTCCATTTTGGCTTCTGCAGCTGGATTACTTCTCTGCATATTTTCGCCCAAATGCTATATCATTCTGCTAAAACCTAATCTGAATAAGAAGGAGCAACTAATGAAAAAATGAAGCTAATTTTAAACACATACCCTTTGAAGAAATCAAATTAGTTGCTTTCAAGATATATAACTTTTCTCCAATTTGAGGTTTGGCATTTTCCCTTCCGTTTCTACATCGAAAAGATGAGATGTTTGCAAAAGATGGCAAGATAACTGCTTTTCAGTTTCCCTGAAAAAATACTCTTATTCGTAATGATTACTACTGTTCCATCTTTGCCTTCTAATTAATTATGATGTCACTGTTATTTCTATGCCTTGGATGACATCTAATTCTGCCTATGTAGATTAATGCATAAAGCAAGCATTGTTTAAGCCTGCTGCAGAAGGCAATAATAGTAAACGTACAATTCATTTTTTCATTCATGTGAGGATGTTTAATAGTTTGCATTAAAATTTGCAATACTTTACATCTTCTAAATCGGTCCTATTCTGGTGAATGGATACCTGTAGAATTTTGGACAGTTTATATGTTTTTGGATATAATGCATTTTGGACTCATTTTCTACTCCTGGCAAAGTCCTAGTGTAATTGAGATTCCAGGAACAAGATGGCATGGACATTAATTATAGGCAGCCTATTAAGACAGTTACCAGAATTGCATATTTAAGGAAATAACAAAGAAATACAACTACAGATAAGTATGTGCAAAGGGAATCTTAGCAAACTGCAGGCAAATAGAGGGAAAGACTTTTACAGAAGATATTCCTCAGGAAAGGGAAGGGCATAAGAAGAAAAAGATTCAGAATATCTTTTCCTCAGTTTTGCTAGAAATAAGTTGCTCTTTAAAATGTTTTGACAGATTTCAAGGTTTTTTCCCCATTTACTTCACCAAAATTAAAGGTCAGTCCAAAAAACCAAGGCATTCCTATTTTTTCAACATGCCAATTTGAAAGCTTGACAGAATGCAATAGTACAGCTATATATGTCATCATCTTCTGTGCTTCTCCAGAGAAGAATAAGAACTTTTGTCAACACAATGTCAGAATCCAACACTTGAAAAAATTCAAGGCACTTTTTAAAAATATTTATTTGTTGAGGTCTAATATTTATCTACGCTCACCATGATCCACATTTGAGACTTATCATTATGGCTCAAATAATTTTAAATTGCAGAAAGAGACATGAGAAATTCTTAAACTATCCAAGAACCATTTCATATAGTTGTCAGATAGTATTACATGAGGAAATCGCATCCCAACCTCAAAGGTCTACAGGAACAGCCAAGAATTCCAAAAGGGTTGGGGGCATAAAATCTCCAGGTAACGCTGCTCCATACATGGAAGAAAACATTTAGAAAGACCTATTTTTCAGCCTCTGTTTTGCTGCTTGCTTTTCGGCTGCCATTGAAACGGGGAGCCGGGCATGGTAATTGGGTGCGGGAAGTATTTTGTGCAGGAGAGACTGTAATAAGGGAGTTGTTCTCACCATCTACTGCGCATGTGGCAGAGAGAGGGGTTGCCGCCAAGGCCAACTGTCCGGCATTCCAACCTGATGATGATTTTTGAAGATATCTCCCACATGACACCTGTGGGGTTTTGGATTGGACTATGGGATGGGGCTACTCATGACCAGTAAAAGTACTCTTAATTCTGCAAAATGGAGTTGAGTGGTTTCTTTCTTGGTTACTGAGCGAAGCAGCCCTGACACTGTTCTTCAATCCTGACTCATGGCATTTCCTAAGAGAAGGTGCACACAGAAGCATATTGTTCAGATCTCATAGGCAAGGCAGACATAATGAGAAAAAGGGCATCCATAGTTGCCCTATTCTGCACCCTGTTTAGCTTGAACTGCAACCAGTGTAATTAGACATAATCCATGTAGCTCTTGAAGTCCTTCTATTATATAAATTAAAAACAAGAGATTGTGTAGCAATTCTGTATTTTGTAGTCATTATTTCTTCTCTTTCTACCCCTAATCCTACATGGACAATGATATCTTATTAAGGAGATTACTATTGTACTCAATCTTTCTTTTGCTAACTTCTTTCCTCACAGCAAATTTTGGTTCCATTCTATTCAGATTTTCCAGATGTATTGCCCAATCCCTTTAAGGGAAGAAGGAAGGGAAGGAGATGAGGAAAGAAGAAAGTAAGAAGAGAGGGAGTGAGAGAAAGGAAGAGAGGGAGAGGAGATGAGAGGAAGAGAAGCGAAGGAAGACAGAGAGAAGGAGAGGAAGATGGAAGGGAGAAGGAGAGAAAGAGAGAAGAAGAGAGGGTAGGAAGGGGAAGAGGAAGAGAGAAGGAGGGGAGAGGTAAGTGAAGCAGGAAGGGAAAGGAGGAAGTAAGTAAGTAGAGAAGGGAGGGAGAAAAGAAAGGAGTAGAATATGGTGTCAAAACAGGCGAGGGATGGTAAACAAAGCAACCCAAATGGAATATTATAATTCTATAAATGGAATGACAAATGTATAAGAACCATGAATGTAAAAAGAAAAGAATAATAACTATGTGAATGTATACCTCTAATTGTATATAGGGAACAAAAAAAAAATAAAAAAAAATATTTAATAAAAAAATGGTTCCATTCTATTCAGATTTCCCAGACTTATGGGTACTGCCCAATCCCTTTAAAAAAATTGTTTTTCAAAATTGGGTTGACATTCTCTTGATTGCTGCAGAATCTTGAAAAGCAAAGGTAGCAGAAAGAACATTCTGAAAATGCCCATCTGTTAGTTGGGGAAGAATGATCCACGATAACAGGCTCAGGCCCCATTCCAAAGCTCCATTCGAATAGACTCTATCTTCTACATTCCAGGGTAATGTAGTTCTAACCATTTCCCCCGAAAATAAGACAGGGTGCTATTTTCTTTTGACCACTGAAAGAAGCATTGGCCTTATTTTCAGGGAGGTCTTATTAGTTTTGAGATGCAGGAGGCGCAAGCATGGTCACCTCATGGCTTCTGCTTGTTATTTCATCACTGGACCTGCCACTCATCTTGTGGCGGTCATTAGCATGACAGAAGGGCGCGGTGGCTAGGGTTTGCAGGAGCAGCAATTAGGTAAGGGCCTGTGGGGTGCACGGAGCATGTCCCCCTCCATTTCCCCTCCAGCTCATCTCACCTTGTATTGTTTGCATGGCAGTAACCAGAGGAAATGGCGGGGACTGTCTGCGGAGCATTTCAATATTTTTGGGAGGGCTTAATATCTGGGGAGGTCTTATTTTTGGAGAAATAGGGTAGAAGTGGAATATTATAATATTCAAGGAAGACTCTGTGTGTCTGTGCATGTGTGTTTTTGTGTTTATATTTCACATCATTTTCACTTCCCATCTCCCTTAGAGAGGTGATTTAGTGGTATACAATTTAATCAATTGAATTAAGCATTAAAGTGTAGAATAAATTAAGTTTTGTTTTTAAAGAAAAGTATTAAGTATTTAAAAAAGAATTACGTATGAGCAAATTGGTGGGCAAAACAACCTCAAGTGGTGTGTTTCTATCCTCCCCCCCCACCAATACCAGTGGTGTTTTCATTTGTTTTCTTCTGTGCATATGAGAAGAATTTCCTATTTTTTTCCCCAAAGCTTCTTAACCATGCAGCGATGACTGTTGCAATACGATAAAAATGTTTCCTTCTGATATTTTTCAAAGTACGGCTGCAAAGAATAATACCGATTACTGATTAAAGGTAGTTATTGTCCCTTCTTCTCCAAATCTTAAGGGAATTCCAGGCAGGCACTGTAAAAATGATCACTCCGGATTAAGACATTGCATTCTATCAATATCTGCTTAGAAATACAGAAGCACATGAAGGTAGGATTAGTATTTCATCTTTTTAAACTTTAAATAAAATTCATTGTCTTAAGTTTAGATAATATTAATGAATAGCCAGCTACTCACTTGAATGGTCGCATAGGAGTTACTGTTTGAGGTCTACAATGACTACATGTTATAGTCAGTTGGTTATAGTCAGAACATTAGTTTTACTTTTTTCCCCAACTATGATGTGCATTTCTCTTCCCTGCACCTGCAGACTTAGAAGTCCTCCTCCAATTGTTCATAAATATTATCAGTCCGGAGATTTAATCATTGCTGCTATTACTCATCAGATTTTCTTTCTTTCAAATGAGATCACTTTTCAAAGTGTTCCTTATTCTGAAGTCTTGATCAGTATATTAAGTATCCAACTTCTCTCCACCTCCTCATACCATCTTTCCCCACTTGCCATCTAAAAGCTGTATTCTCTTTCTCTTTTATGCTTAAAGTTATTCATTGCTTGTCAGTTGGTATGACCTGTTCCATTGACCTTATTTAGTCCTTTTGTCTCTCAGCTCTTGCAAACCATTTCTGTTGCCCCTTTTTGGACTCCCCTCAATCTAATGAATACATTTTCTTAGTGAGGTCTCCAGAATTGAACAAAGTATTTCAAATGGGTGGCTAACTAAATGCTACCTTAGCTCAAAGTTAAGTAGCCACAACTGGGTCCTACTTGATACATCTAGGGCTATTTGATAGTGACCAGATTGCAAGTATTCAGAACAAACCATAAGCACTAATTTATATATTTTGTACTATAATTTATATGTATCAATTAAAACACTGTCCACTGTCCAACATTTCTGAAAGAGAAATATATTGATGTCATTTCTATCCCTCGCTGAAGGTTCATTACTCATAATTACCAGCACACTTTGGCTCTGGCATGTGCTGTAAAGGAGATCATGAACATTCTGGGATCTTACCCAACGTTAGCCTTGGTTTCCATATCGCTTCTCAATATCCTGGAGGAATTACAACTTATCAATTAGCAATGGAATTTCTATCTACAAAGGATAAATTTATACCCAACTACAAATGCAATGACCAGACCAACACAGTAGCTTCATTGAGGACCCCTGATTAACACCTGTCTCAACATGGCAATCACTCTACACAACTACAAATTTCCCCAGGTGAGACAAAAAATGGATCAATATGAGAGGCTCACCAACTATTTATTAATATTCAAAAGGTGCGTCACTGAAATGAAAACCATGAATAAGAACATCTTGAAAGGCCTATCTCTTTTTGCTATTGTTAGCAACATTGCAGAAGTTATGTAAAACTAATTTTTAGGCATCTTATTTTGTATCCCACCCAAACTTCCTTAACCTTAATTGGGTTAAGAGAACACACATGCATTGTTTTTTTCTTTTATTTTGGATGAGACCCTTTAGTTCTATGTTCTTCTGACTTCTCCATTTAGATTTTTTATGGATCACCTCCATTTATGAATACTGAAACAGCAATGTTTGTCAAATGGATAGTTCCCATATGAACCCATCAATTTAAAGCACTACTGCGTTTATTGATGCATTTTGGATGGACCTGGGTTGGGATGGTTTCTCTATTTGAGGAAGATAGGGACAGGTTCATTCAAAAGAGACTTCCCATGTTTTCAGAGAGAGGAATCTGCTTTGACTTTTTAATATGTCTTCCCCAAATGGTGTATGGTAATGCAGCTGCTGAGTGGATGGAAAATGCAGAAAAAATATTCAAAGTGATTATGAAGAGTACAGTCACTTGCAGTCATTGTAAGCGCTGAAATTACAGGCATGGTTATTTTGAGACTACTGGTCAATTTTTTCAATTTGATAATATTCCAAAGAGAGACAGGCCAAAGTTTGGATCATGACAACTCAGATGGAATTCACATCCTTTCTGATGCAAAGACAGTTCCACATTGATTTTCTTCATGGTGCTTTTTCCTTTGCAATTCACTCAACGCAGCTGACAGGATTCCAACAATTTATGCAGAAGAGAAACCCAAACTTTGACAAAGAAGATGGCTTCATTAGGGATTTCTGGAAAGATGCATTTGAATGTTCCTTCTCCAGTGATATTGCAGATGAGAAGGCTGAAAGGATCTGCACTGGAGAAGAGAAGCTGGAGACTCTTCCTAATTCTGTCTTTGACACCACCATGAATGGCCATAGCTACAGTCTCTACAATGCAGTCCTATGCTGTGGCCATGCTCTGAAGGCCCATGCGCGTCTTCCCAAACTCAAAGGGGACGACAAAAATGAATGAGAGGAGATGGAAGCTCTTGCCTCCGATCACCCCTTGGCAAGTAATGTTGGCTAATACCAAAATTTGGGGAAATCTTCAAGGACCAGAATAGGAAACCAGTTTGTTGTTGTTGTTTTAATTTTGTTGTTTCAACAGTTAGAACACTTTATAGAAGGTTATAGAAGTAGCTGATATTTTCATTAAAAAAAATAAAAAAAAATAATGTAATGCTTAAATATGGAGACAGTTAGAAACATGTAATATGTAACTAGTAAATATTAATATTATTATTATCAATAATAATAGAAAATACTTCAAGTGAGTAGCAAATCCATCAAAGAGTCATATGAAGAAAATGTCGATTTGTTAATTAACTCCTCAAATAATTCTGTCTTGCCTACACTTTATGGCAGAAAACCAAATCCACAATTTCTGAAAAGGTTAGTAAAGCAATGTGATCTTTCAGACCCCCCCCCTTTCTGGAGTTTTTATTGAAATTCTCATCTGATAGTTGAGAGTACAATCAACATTGAGACTTTATTGATTAGCCCTTGGGTGATATCAAAATGCAAAGTTCCAGAAACAAATTATTACTACAATTTGATAAAAGTAATATAAAATTGAATTTGTTAAAATGAAATTGGAATAAAATCTGATTTAAAATGGAATTTGGAATAAGATACAGTCTAAAATGAAATTGGAATAGAATACAATAATTTAAGATATAGATAGAATATGATAACGTTTCAGTGTCATCCCTGCAATCTAGCCCAATTACTCCCACATATGCAGATCTCAACCCAACCATTTTGTTTAAGTAATGTGTTGCGTTAAATGTTATTTTTATTTCTGGCTGTACATGAGGTAAATTGTTTTATATGAAGATCCCAATGGGTTAAACACTTGGTATATAGACCAAGGTAACTCTGAGTAGAAAATGTGTTTGATAAAAATACATTTATTTTTCATTTTAAAATAGTATAGACTGGGGCAAAATAGAACAGCTTTTGTTTTATTAAGTCTAGCCCAAATATGAAAAAATAAATTGATATATTTCCATTCCCTTCAAAGATTCCCGTGTCTTCTTCTTTTGCTTTCTTTTTTCTTCTTTAGCTCCACCATTTCTTGCAACAAGTCTCCTTTAACAACAGTGCTGGAATACAGGTTTCTTTTAGCCCCAAGGGGGAATTAGAAACGGGACTTGATATTTTCAATTGGGTCACATTTGCAAACAAGTCCTTTCTGAAAGTCCAAATTGGAAAGATCGACCCCATGGCTCCCCCAGACAAGCTCCTCACCATTTCTGACAAGGAAACCGTTTGGCCTCTCATATTTAACCAGGTGTGTCTCATTTTTTCCTTTTCCTGAATTTATTAGTTACGGATTGATGGAGTAATGATTAAGCAATCATAATCATAGCAACCCTTGAAGCAAGCAGTTATTTAGCAGTCCGTATGTTATTCATTACATGTAGTTCTCAATTTACAACTGTTCATTCAGTGATCATTTGAAATTATAATGATATTGAAAATTGACACTGAAATTGATGTAAAACTGGTTTTCACACTTACAACCATTGCAGCTCCCGCATGGTCATGTGATCAAAATTCTGATGCTTTTTAAACTGACTGGTATTTATGACAGTTGCAATGTCCTAGAGTCATGTGATCACTTTTTGCGAGGCATTGGGGAAGCCAGATTCACTTCACAACAGTGTTACTAACTTAACAACTGCAGAGATTCACTTAATAAAAGTCATAAAATGGATAAAAACTCAATTAACAATGGTCAACACTGAATGAACCTGGCTGAGGCCATCTTTATGGCTTCGGGTTGCCATTGGATGGGAGGGGGAGCAAAGAATTTCGGTTTTTTTAGGAATCTACCTGTTTTGGAATTCTGCTCTCTATGGGTACATTACTTGGAACACTAACATTCTTACTTAATAACATAAATTTTGGGTTCAATTGTGGTCATAATTTGAGGACTATGCTGCCTACCTCTATGTCACTTGTAATTGTAAAAACAAGATAACACTATCTTAGTACACAGGATTTATTTCTTATTGCATTTGTAAGTAATTTAGAGATGTATATACTGTACTTTACAGTGAACACAAATGTATTAAAATAGAATGATTTTTTTTTTAAAAAAAGGCATACATAAATTTCATGATTTCAACATTTTAGAATTAACTTTTTAATAACCTCCTTGGTGGATGAAACAGTTGGAACTTCCCAAAAATGTTCAAATTAAATTCTTTGATTAGAGAAATACAATATTCAGATTTATACATATTTTTGCATGACAAAAGAAAAAAAATGCAGTTATAAGGATAGTTTCAATGATTAGAAAAAAATGGATAATCCTAGATTAAGAGAAAACTTATTACTAATTCTTGTACTGTTGAAAAAATAAATTGGGAGATATGTTTTTTTCTATTTTTTAATCAAAGTTTGGCACTCTTACTTTTCCCCACTTTCATTCTTATTATTCTGTATTAGTTTGTTAGTTTCTAATTTCCATTTAATGCTTTGTTTGCAAAAAGCACCCAAATGAAATATGGATTTTTTGCTGGAGATTCCAGAGGTGCTTTTTCAAGAGGAAACTGGACTTACTTTTTCTTGAAGACATTTCATTTCTTATCCAGGGAGATTCTTCAGCTCTGACAGGATAGTGGGGAATGGAAAGATTTATATTTGCAGACAGGCAGGACACTTTGCTGGACACTTAGTCCTTCTAGATACATAACTAATTATGCTAATCCAAGTGCAGTAATACTGTTCCATACAATCAAGAATTTTAATGGCTTTCTTTGAATAATTGAAATAATTTTGATACACACACACACCACACACAAACACACACACACATCAAGGTTATATCAATTATTCAAAGAAGCCATTAAAATTCTTGATTGTATGGAACAGTATTACTGTGCGCGCACACACACACGCATGCACACACAAATATATATTTTAATATATGATTCAAAAACAAAGAATTTCTGCTGATGATTCTGTCTCTCAGTCTCTCTTTCTCAATCCAATCCAATCAGATTTATCTATTATTTCATCATGTAATCATAATGTAGCAGTATTTCGAGTAAGATACAAAATTCATTTAAGAAGAAGATGCATATTTTTCCACAAAATATAAATTAAAAACTAATCAGTGAGCGAAGGAATATAGTTATTTGATTTGACTTGAGATGAATAAAAAATAATCTATATCTCTAAGTATAGAGATATAGAGAGTTAAAGATTTTTCCATATTGCCTCAAACTGATCTTTAGAATATAATTGGGAATGATCAATCGATTAATGTAATAGGTATGAAATAAGAAGCAGTTGAACATTCAGTAGTGAATTTCTACAAGAAAGAAAAAGGAAATTGCAACAACAATATTTAGCTTATATATGAAGTTTGCATATGTATAATTGATGAAAAAAAACAGTCCTCAATACATTATTTTTGTGAATTCTGGTTTTATTTACGAGCAGACATTACCTTTTTCCATTTGTAACAAGAAGTGTCCTCTTGGCCGTAGCAAGATAAAAATGGAAGGAAAATTATCCTGCTGCTATGACTGTAAAATATGTCCAGAAGGGAAAATAGCTGATCAATTGGGTAAGTAAAGAATTGTATTAAATTTATCAATTATATAATAAATATAAATGGGAGTTTATTTTAATAAATAAATATTTTATTAATTTATGGTGATTGAAAATATTGAGCTTCACATCATATTGAAACCTTTGATATTTTCTTCAGACTTCAGTGAGTTATTTGGTGATAAAAACCAATTAGTTCATTCTAACTTGGAGCATCCGTAGATTGAATTATTCATTCTCATGTTTTCTTGAAAAATTAAACAGTTTTTTCAGAGACCTTTGCCATTACTTTTTGGAAATATTATATTGTTAATTAGAATTGAAGATGCCTCAAAACAATGACGTTTCTATGAATGGTTTCTCTTTCAGACTTAGATGACTGTTTCCCATGTCCAGAGGATCAATATCCAAACCAGGATAAAGATAGTTGCCTTCCAAAACGTATAATTTACTTAACTTATCAAGAACCTTTGGGGATTTCTTTGGCAGCGATTGCAGTCTCCTTTTCTGTCATCTCAGCTGCAGTGCTTGGGATATTCATTAAATATCAGGACACACCTATTGTGAAAGCCAATAATAGGAACCTCACTTATAGCCTTCTTGTTGCTCTCCTGCTCTCTTTCCTTTGCAGTTTGCTCTTCATTGGGCAACCTGACAAAGTGAAATGTCTTTTGCGACAAACTGCTTTTGGCATCCTCCTCTCTGTAGCTCTTTCTTGTATATTGGGGAAAACAATCATAGTGATCCTTGCTTTCATGGCCACCAAGCCCGGATCCAAAATGAGAAAATGGGTGGGGAAAAGGCTGGCTATCCCTATTGTCCTATCTTGCTCCCTGACACAATTCTGCATTTGTGTGGTGTGGCTCATAATTTCTGCTCCCTTCCCAGATTCTGACATGCATTCCCTGTCTGACGAAATTGTTCTACAATGTAATGAAGGTTCCACCACAATGTTTTATGCTGTCCTTGGCTTTTTGGGGTTCTTGACTGCTGTCAGTTTCACTGTAGCCTTCCTAGCTAGGAATTTGCCTGACAGCTTTAATGAAGCCAAATTTATCACCTTCAGCATGTTGGTCTTTTGCAGTGTCTGGGTGTCATTTGTTCCCACCTATTTGAGTACCAAGGGAAAATACATGGTGGCTGTGGAGATCTTCTCCATTTTGGCTTCTGCAGCTGGATTACTTCTCTGCATATTTTCCCCCAAATGCTATATCATTCTGCTGAGACCTAATCTGAATAAGAAGGAGCAACTAATGAAAAAATGAACCTAATTTTAACACCATACACTTTGAAGAAATCAAATTAGTTGCATCTCAAAAAGATGAGATGCTTGCAAAAGATGGCAAGATAACTGCTTTTCAGTTTCCCTGATAAACTACTCTTATTCGTAATGACTACTACTGTTCCACCTTTGCCTTCTGATTTAATTATGATGTCACTGTTATTTCTATGCCTTGGATGACATCTAATTCTGCCTATGGAGATTAATGCATAAAGGAAGCATTGATTAAGCCTGATGCAGAAGGCAATAATAGTAAACGTACAATTCATTTTTTCATTCATGTGAGGATGTTTAATAGTTTGCATTAAAATTTGCAATACTTTACAACTTTGAGTATCGCTCCTATTCTGGTGAATGGATACCTGTAGAATTTTGGACAGTTTATTTGTTTTTATTGAAGGAGAGTTTTGCCTTTTGGATTCATTGTCTACTCCTGGCAAAATCCTGATGTAATTGAGATTCCGGGGACAAGATGGCATAGACATTAATTATAGGCAGCCTATTAAGACAGTTACCAGTATTGCATATTTAAAGGAAATAACAAAGAAATACAACTACAGATAAGTATGTGCAAAGGGAATCTTAGCAAACTGCAGGTAAATAGAGGGGAAAGATTTTACAGAAGATATTCCTCAGGAAAGGGAAGGCTGGGCATAAGAAAAAAGATTCAGAATATCTTTTCCTCAGTTTTGCTAGAAAAAGTTGCTCTTTAAAATGTTTTGACAGATTTTCAAGGTTTTTCCCCATTTACTTCACCAAAATAAAGGTCAGTCCAAAAAACCAAGGCATTCCTATTTTTCAACATGCCAATTTTGAAAGCTTGACAGAATGCAATAGTACGGCTATATATGTCATCTTCTGTGCTTCTCCAGAGAAGAAGAAGAACTTTTGTCAACACAATGTCAGAATCCAACACTTGAAAAATTCAAGACACTTTAAAAAAAATTTATTTGTTGAGTCTAATATTTATCTACTCTCACCATGATCCACTTTTGAGACTTATCATTATGGCTCAAATAATTTTAAATTGCAGAAAGAGGCACGAAAAATTCTTAAACATATATCCAAGAACCATTTCATATAGTTATCAGATAGTATTACATGAAGAAACCGCATCCCAACCTCAAAGATCTATGGGAACAGCCAAGAATTCCAAAAGGGTTGGGGCCATAAAATCTCCAGGTATTGCTGTTCCATACATGGAAGAAAACATTTGTAAAGACCTATTTGTCAGCTTCTGTTTTGCTGCTTGCTTTTTGGCTGCCATTGAAACGGGGAGCGGGGCATGGTAATTGTGTGAGGGAAGTATTTTGTGCAGGACAGACTGTAATAAGGGAGTTGTTCTCACCATCTACTCATGACCAGTAAAAGTACTCTTAATTCTGAAAAATGGAGTTGAGTGGTTTCTTTCTTGGTTACTGAGCGAAGTAGCCCTGACACTGTTCTTCAATCCTGACTCATGGCAATTCCTAAGAGAAGGTGCACACAAGAAGCATATTGTTCCAGATCTCATAGGCAAGACAGACATAATTAGAAAAAGGGCGTCCATAGTTGCCCTATTCTGCACCCTGTTTAGCTTGAACTGCAACCAGTGTAATTAGACATAATCCATGTAGCTCTTGAAGTACTTCTATTATATAAATTAAAAACAAGAGATTGTTTAGCAATTCTGTATTTTTTGTATCCTTATTTCTTCTCTTTCTACCCGTAATCCTACATGGACAATGATACCTTATTAAGGAGATTACTATTGTGCTCAATCTTTCTTTTGCTAACTTCTCTCCTCACAGCAAATTTGGTTCCATTCTAATCAGATTTTCCAGATGTATGGGTACTGCCCAATCCCTTTAAGGGAAGAAGGAAGGGAAAGGAGACGAGGAAAGAAGAAAGTAGAGAAGGGAGAGAGAGAAAGGAAGGAGGAGAGGAGATGAGAGGAAGAGAAGGGAAGGAAGATAGAGAGGAGGAGAGGATGGAAGGGAGAAGGAGAGAAAGAGAGAAGAAGTGAGGGTAGGAAGGGAAGAGGAAGAGAGGAGGAGGGGAGAGGTAAGGGAAGCAGGAAGGGAAAGGAGGAAGTAAGTAAGTAGAGAAGGGAGGGAAGAGAAAAGAAAGGGAGAAGAATGTGGTGTCAAAACAGGCAAGGGATGGTAAACAAAGCAACCCAAATGGAATATTATAATTTTATAAATGGCGGGGACTTTAGGGCTGGCCATTACCGGGGAAGGAGGGCTCGCTACGTTACAGAGATCCCTCCTTCCGGCCCTATGAGTCCCACTCCAAGGCCAGATGGCGCGAGTAATCAGGACCCTGGTCTCAGGCTGCTGTCGCTAAATGCCAGGTCTGTAGTTCACAAGGCTCCCCTCGTTCGGGACTTAATTTTAGACAAGAGGGCAGACCTGGCCTGTATTACTGAAACCTGGCTGGGCCCGGAGGGAGGATTCCCCCTTAGAGATGTGCCCAGAGGGCTTTCAGGTGCTTCATCAGCCGCGAGCGCAAAGGAGGGGTGGGGGTTTGGCCATTGTTATCCGAGAGTCTCTAGTACCTCGTAGGATCCCTGCTCCGGAGATTGTCGGGTGTGAGTCCCTGCTGATGAAGTTGGACCTCAAGGGTCAAGTGGGCTTGCTGTTAACGTACCTGCCACCCAAAAGCATTGCAGCAGCCCTCCCCTCGCTCCTCGAGTCGGTAGCGGAGCTACCGATGGAGCGCAGGAGTTCATGGCTTCCATGACAGCCATGGGCCTGACCCAAGTAATCTGGGGCCCAACTCACTCGGCGGGTCACATGCTCGATCTCGTATTCTCTCAGAGCATTGGAGTTGTGACCTTGGTCTGAGGGGTAGTGAGATCTTACCCCTGTCATGGTCGGACCACAACCTACTGAGGCTTGACTTTCGGAGACCAAACCCCCACTGTAGGGAGGAGGAACCGACCAGGTGGTTCCACCCCAGGCGACTTATGGACCCTTTGGGGTTCCAGAAGGAGCTTGGGGTTATTCCTGATACCCTCGCCCGCAGTCCGCCATTTACTGAGGAACTCCGGGAGATGAAGCGCCGAAAGAGACGCCTAGAGCACCGATGGAGATCCAGTAAGTCCGAGTCAGACCGAGCACTTTTAACATCCAGCATCAGAGTTTACATCCGGGCAATTAGGACGTCAAAAAGAACATACATTGCCTCTCTGATTGCTTCCACTGAGTCGCGTCCAGCCGCCTTGTTCAGGATAACCCACTCCCTCCTAAATAGGAGGGATACGAGCGATCCTTTGCAAGGCAGAGCTGAGGACTACGTCCAATTCCTCGCGGATAAAGTTGCTCGGCTTCGGGCGGACCTGGGCTCTAATTCGGCAGAACCAGCTGAGGCACCAAGGGATAATCTGGTAGGACATCACTGGATTGATTTTCAAGCTGTTACCCCTGAGGACGTGGACAAGGCCATGAGAGCTGTAAGTGCCTCCACATGTGTACTGGACCCATGCCCCTCCTGGCTGGTTGTTAATAGCAAGGAAGTGACACGGGGCTGGATCCAGGCAGTTGTTGCTGCCTCCCTTTGGGAGGGGGTCTTTCCCCCCACATTAAAGGCGGCGGTGGTGAGACCCCTCCTGAAGAAGCCATCTTTGGATCCAGCCGTCCTAAACAACTATCGTCCAGTCTCCAACCTCCCCTTCGTGGGGAAGGTTGTTGAGAAGGTGGTGGCCTTTCAGCTCCAGCGGTCCTTGGAGGAAACCAATTATCTGGATCCGTTCCAGTCGGGCTTCAGGCCTGGCTACAGCACGGAAACCGCTTTGGTTGCATTGATCGATGATCTCTGGAGAGCCAGGGATGGAGGTCATGCCTCCATCCTAGTACTCCTTGACCTCTCTGCAGCTTTCGATACCATCAACCATGGTATCCTTCTGCGATGACTGCGGGAGGTGGGGGTGGGAGGCACTGTCTTACGGTGGTTTTCCTCTTACCTCTTGGACAGGTCGCAGTCGGTGTTGGTCAGAGGGCAGAGATCGACCCCTAGGCCCCTAACGTATGGGGTGCTGCAGGGTTTGGTCCTGTCCCCCCTCCTCTTTAATATCTACATGAAATCGCTGGGTGAGATCATTCGACGGCACGGGATAAAATACCACCAGTATGCGGACGATACACAGCTGTATCTGTCCGCCCCGTGCCAACTCAATGAAGCGATGGATGTGATGTGCCAGGGCCTTGAGGCTGTTAGGGGCTGGATGGGGGTTAACAAGCTTGTACTCAATCCAGATAAGACCAAGTGGCTGCTGTGCTTCCCTCACACTAATTGGCCAAGTGTTCCATCTCTCAGGCTGGGGGGTCAAACAATATGCCCCTCAGACAGGGTCCGCAACTTGGGAGTCCTCCTGGACCCACAGCTGACTTTTGAACACCATTTGTCAGCTGTGACCAGGGGGCATTTGCCCAGGTTCGCCTGGTGCACCAGTTGCGTCCCTACCTGAACCGGGAGGCTCTCACAACAGTCACTCGTGCCCTTGTGACCTCTAGGCTAGATTACTGCAACGTGCTCTATATGGGGCTGCCCTTGAAGAGTATTTGGCGACTTCAGCTTGTCCAGAATGCAGCCACGCGAGCGATTGTGGGTGCGCCTCGGTTCACCCACGTAACACCTATCCTCTGCAAGCTGCATTGGCTGCCTGTTGATCTCTGGGTACTCTTCAAGGTGCTAGTCGTCACCTACAAAGCCCTTCATGGTATTGGGTCTGGGTACTTGAGAGACCGCCTACTGCCAATTACCTCCACTAGACCAATTAGATCCCACAGACTAGGCCTCCTCCGAATTCCATCAGCCGGCCAGTGTCGATTGGCGACTACCCAGAGGAGGGCCTTCTCTGTGGCTGCTCCGACCCTCTGGAACGAACTCCCCATGGAGATCCGTACCCTCACCATCCTCCAGGCCTTCCGCATAGCCCTTAAAACCTGGCTGTTCCGACAGGCCTGGGCTAAAGACTCGCTGCCCCACTTCAAATGGTATGATTGTTGTGCTTTTAACTATGTATGGTTTTTATGTTTTTATGTTTTTTGTAATTCTGTTTGTATTTCCCCTCCTTTCTTGAGTTGTGAGCCACCCTGAGTCCCCTTAGGGAAAAGGGCGGCATACAAATAAATTAAACAAACAAAAAGAAAACAAAAAAAAAGAATGACAAATATAAGAACCATGAATGTAAAAAAAAGAATAATAACTATGTGAATGTATACCTATAATTGTATATAGGGAACAAAAAAAATAAAAAAATATTTAAATAAAAAATGGTTCCCTTCTATTCTGATTTCCCAGACTTATGGGTACTGCCCAATCCCTTTACAAAAATTGTTTTTCAAAATTGGGTGGTCATTCTCTTGATTGCTGCAGAAACCTGAAAAGCAGAGGTAGCAGAAGGAACATTCTGAAAATGCCCATCTGTTAGTTGGGGAAGCATGAATCCACGATAACAGGCTCAGGCCCCATTCCAAAGCTCCATTTCCAATTGACTCTATCTTCTACATTCCAGGGTAATGTAGTTCTACCATTTCTCCCGAAAAATAAGACAGGGTGCTATTTTCTTTTGACCACTGAAATAAGCATTTGGCCTTATTTTCGGGGAGGTTTTTATTAGTTTTGAGGTGCAGGAGGCGGCAAGCATGGTCACCTCATGGCTTCTGCTTGTTATTTCTCACTGGACCTGCCACTCATCTTGTGGCGGTCATTAGCATGACAGAAGGGGCACGGTGGCTAGGGTTGCAGGAGCAGCCATTAGGTAAGGGCCTGTGGGGTGCATGGGGCATGTCCCTCCTCCATTTCCCGCTCCAGCTCATCTCCACACCTTGTATTTTTTGCATTGCAGTAACCAGAGGAAATGGTGGGGACTGTCTGCGCAAGCATTTCAATATTTTTTTTGGGGAGGGCTTATTATCCGGGGAGTTCTTATTTTTGGAGAAACAGGGTAAAAGTTGAATAGTATAATATTCAAGGAAGACTCTGTGTGTGTTTGTGTGCTTATATTTCATTCATTTTTCGCTTCCCATCTCCCTCAGAGAGGTGATTTAGTGGTATACAATTTAATCAATTGAATTAAGCATTAAAAAATAGAATAACAAGTTTTGTTTTTTAAAGAAAAGTATTAGGTATTTAAAAAAGAATTACGTATGAAGCAAAATTGGTGGCAAAATAACCTCAACTGGTGTGGGTCTCTCCTTCCCCCCGCCACACACACACCAGTGGTGTTTTCATTTGTTTTCTTCTCTGCATATGAAGTCTTCCTCTCCTATTTTTTTCCCCAAAGCTTCTTAACCATGCAGCAATGACTGTTGCAATACGATAAAAATGTTTCCTTCTGATATTTTTCAAAGTACTGCTGCAAAGAATAATACTGATTACTGATTAAGGGTAGTTACTGTCCCTTCTTCTCCAAATCTTAAGGGAATTCCAGGCAGGCACTGTAAAAATGGTCACTCCGGATTAAGGCATTGCATTCTATCAATATCTGCTTAGAAATACAGAAGCACATGAAGGTAGGATT